>NC_091152.1:61702654-61987654 GCF_040958095.1 Procambarus clarkii | reverse complement strand
TTGGACAAAGTGGAGAGACGGGCTAGAAGGCTTATCTCTAGTCTTGACCAAGTCTGGTGGGAACGACCTGAACATCAGAGCCTACAACACCGTCGGGACGTTGTTGGTCTTACTGTTATGTACAAGGCCAACATCCTCAAAGTTCCGCACTTGGCCCAACTCCGTGGAGTACCAGTAGTTCCCACTCGTAACACTAGGCTATCAACCTTCAACAGTCTCATGCTGGAAGTGCCATTCTCAAGAACATCACTCCATCAGCGTTCATTCCTTCCGGGACTTACTCGCATCTGGAACTTGTTCGCTCAACAGATTGATACACGGGAGATCAGGTCAACTGTTCACATGAAGACTCTGGCACACAGCTGGCTACAAGCTCATCCTGTTCCTTATATGATTGTTACTTAATGTTTTATAATGAATAAAGGCTATTCCTTCTAAAGCAAATAATACGAGGCTCATGAAATAAATGGGCATCTAGGAGTAGGTTTCAACTTAGCTTACAAATGTTAAATATATGATAGTTCCCAATGTGTTAGTTTCAAAGTATACTCTTATGAAATAAATGAGTTTCTAGGTGTAGGCTTCACATGAGCTGAGGTAGGATAAAAGCTCTTGCTTGCAGTTTCACTAGGTATGTTATTAGGCATCACTTATGAATCCTAGTCTTAGTTTAAAAAAAAAAAAAAAAAAAGAGAGAGAGAGAGGGATAGATAGATAGATAGAGAGAGAGAGAGAGAGAGAGAGAGAGAGAGAGAGAGAGAGAGAGAGAGAGAGAGAGAGAGAGAGAGAGAGAGAGAGAGAGAGAGAGAGAGAGAGAGAGAGAGAGAGAGAGAGAGAGAGAGACAGAGAGAGAGAGAGAGAGAGAGAGAGAGAGAGAGAGAGAGAGAGAGAGAGAGAGAGAGAGAGAGAGAGAGAGAGAGAGAGAGAGAGAGAGAGAGAGAGAGAGAGAGAGAGAGACAGACAGACAGACAGACAGACAGACAGACAGACAGACAGACAGACAGACAGACAGACAGACAGACAGACAGACAGACAGACAGACAGACAGACACATAGATAGGGAGACAAACGCACTTGAGTCTTAGGATTAAGGCAGAGGATGATAGTAGGAGGCTACAAGATGACCTAGACAAACTAAATGAATGGTACGACAAATGGCTACTAAATTTCAACCCGAGTAAATGTAAGGTAATGAAACTAGGGGGAGGAAATAGGAGGCCAAACACTGAATACCAATTGGGAGATGAAATCCTTCACGAAACGGACAGAGAGAAAGATCTAGGAGTTGATGTCACACCAAACCTGTCTCCTGAAGCTCACATCAAAAGAATAACATCGGCGGCGTATGCGAGGCTGGCTAACATCAGAACTTCCTTCAGAGATTTGTATAGGGAATCCTTCAGAACCTTGCATATCACATATGTAAGACGAATCCTGGAGTATGCGGCCACAGCATGGAGCTCGTACCTTGTCAAGCACAAGACGAAGCTGGAAAACGTTCAGTGGTATGCCACTAGACTAGTCCCAGAACAAAGAGGCATGAGTTATGAGGACAGGCTGCGTGAAATGCACCTCACGTCGCTGGAAGACAGAAGAGCTCGGGGAGACATGATCAACACATGCAAGATTCTCAGGGTAATTGACAGGGTAGACAAGGATGGATTATTTAACACGGGTGGGAACACGAACAAGGGGTCGCAGGTGGAAGCTGAGTACCCAAATGAGCCATAGAGACGTTAGAAAGAACTTTTTCAGTGTCAGAGTAGTTAGTAAATGGAATGCATTAGGCAGTGACGTGGTGGACTCCATACACAGTTTCAAATGTAGATATGATAGAGCCCAGTAGGCTCAGGAATCTGTACACCTGTTGATTGACGATTGAGAGGCGGGACCAAATAGTCAAAGCTCGGCCCCAGCAAGCACAACTAGGTGAGTACAACTAGTTGAGTACCTGGGTCTACCCGATCGACCCGCTCGCCGGGTCGATCGGGTAAACCGGGAACCTGTTCACGGGTACCCTCGTATACCTCACCTACTACAGTAAAGAAAAAAATATATATACTTACGCGAGGATAGAAGTCAGTCAGATGTTTTGTCCAAAACTGACTGAATATCAGAACTGCCTGTCATAAAGGCTGCCTCTTTAACTCGGAGAGACAGTTCACTCTGCATAAAAGGTCCAGATGCTTAAGTCCTTGGTCTCAGGGCAGAGCCAAGGTGACTCTCTTGATTTACCTGGATGACCGGTTTAGACTCGATTTACAATAATAATATCGATGTATGTATGTATCTAGTTTCTACTTACAGCTGTATTTAATACACGGCGATACAGCCAGCTGGAACACAGGATGAACAAGACCAGTTGGAACACAGGATAAACAAAAGCAGCTGAAACGCTGGACACGTTTGGGAACTTGGAAAACTGCATTCGCCAGGCCAGGTGGAGCATAGAACAGGCAGGACCTATCGAAACGCTGAAGAAGGAACACCAGCTGGAATACTGAACAAACAATGACAGCTGAACAAATGGACACGCACTGACCAGTAGAGCACTGGACAAGCAGGATACAGGACCGTTGGGGCGCTGAACGAGCATACTCCAGCTGGAACACTGAATAAGCATCTCTAACTAGAATCCTGGACGAGCAAGACCCACTGGAACATTAGTCAAGCAAGGCCAGCTTGACAACTGGAAAGGTCATTGCATCTATAGCTCTGGACTGGCAAGACCATTAATGGTCTTGCTGGAAAACTTGACAATTAATGCCAGCTGGTAATCAAGACAAGCAAGAGCCAGCTGGTAATCTAGGCAAGCAAGAGCCAGCTGGTAATCTAGGCAAGCAAGAGCCAGCTGGTAATCTAGGCAAGCAAGAGCCAGCTGGTAATCTAGGCAAGCTAGAGCCAGCTGGTAATCTAGGCAAGCAAGAGCCAGCTGGTAATCTAGGCAAGCAAGAGCCAGCTGGTAATCTAGGCAAGCAAGAGCCAGCTGGTAATCTAGGCAAGCAAGAGCCAGCTGGTAATCTAGGCAAGCAAGAGCCAGCTGGTAATCTAGGCAAGCAAGAGCCAGCTGGTAATCTAGGCAAGCAAGAGCCAGCTGTTAATCTAGGCAAGCAAGAGCCAGCTGGTAATCTAGGCAAGCAAGAGCCAGCTGGTAATTTAGACAAGCAAGGGCCAGCTGGAACACAAGCAAGGGCCAGCTGGATCACAAGCAAGGGCCAGCTGGAACACAAGCAAGGGCCAGCTGGATCACAAGCAAGGACCAGCTGGAACACAAGCAAGGGCCAGCTGGAACACAAGCAAGGGCCAGCTGGAACACAAGCAAGGGCCAGCTGGAACACAAGCAATGGCCAGCTGGAACACAAGCAAGGGCCAGCTGGAACACAAGCAAGGGCCAGCTGGAACACAAGCAATGGCCAGCTGGAACACAAGCAAGGGCCAGCTGGAACACAAGCAAGGGGCAGCTGGAACACAAGCAAGGGCCAGCTGGAACACAAACAAGGGCCAGCTGGAACACAAGCAAGGGCCAGCTGGAACACAAACAAGGGCCAGCTGGAACACAAGCAAAGTCAGCTAAAAATACCTATAAACAAATAGCGTCATAAGGTTGATCGGATTTTCCCGTCAAAAATAACGTTTCTCTGCTGATATTAAGGGTAAAATATTTTTGGGGCGAGGCTACGCACGATACTTTGCTGTAGAGGTCTTGTGGGACGAAGGGAACCCCGGGCTCCGAGACTGATAAAAAGTAATATGAAAATATATGTTGTGTCCGGTCACATAGACCACCATCAGCGTCAGCCGGGGCCAGGCGCCACACTACCTCCTGCTGTGAGGCAGTCTCCAGTGTCTCTAGAGGCCAGGCTCACGTAAACAACCTTCTGGTGCTAGGGAACTGTGCGTGTCGTTAAGGCGAGCTGCCATGGAACTATACCTGGCATTAAAGGGGAAAAACAGGTATACTAGCTGATTACCTTCTGCTGCTATGGAACTGAGATTGCAAATGGAAGCTGACCAACATTCTTTTCTCCTACCAAGGTTCCTGACCACTTACGTGGTCGGTGGTGTTACCTACCCTCGTAAGTGGTCGGTAGGCAACACACTTTGTCTTGTGGCCAAGGAACTCTTTGTGTGTGTTGTGCAGGAAGCAGCCACTCGCTGCTCTCTGCTGTCATCCGGTGCTATCTGACCAGATGGTCGTCATGCAGTACCCTGCACCATACACTCTGGCCAGATGGTCGTCATGCAGTACCCTACACCATACACTCTGGCCAGATGGTCGTCATACAGTACCCTGCACCATACACTCTGGCCAGATGGTCGTCATGCAGTACCCTACACCATACACTCTGGCCAGATGGTCGTCATGCAGTACCCTACACCATACACTCTGGCCAGATGGTCGTCATGCAGTACCCTACACCATACACTCTGGCCAGATGGTCGTCATGCAGTACCCTACACCATACACTCTGGCCAGATGGTCGTCATGCAGTACCCTACACCATACACTCTGGCCAGATGGTCGTCATACAGTATCCTGCACCATACACTCTGGCCAGATGGTCGTCATACAGTACCCTGCACCATACACTCTGGCCAGATGGTCGTCATGCAGTACCCTACACCATACACTCTGGCCAGATGGTCGTCATGCAGTACCCTGCACCATACACTCTGGCCAGATGGTCGTCATGCAGTACCCTACACCATAAAATTCTGGCCAGATGGTCGTCATACAGTACCCTGCACCATACACTCTGGCCAGATGGTCGTCATACAGTACCCTGCACCATACACTCTGGCCAGATAGTCGTCATGCAGTACCCTACACCATACACTCTGGCCAGATAGTCGTCATACAGTACCCTGCACCATACACTCTGGCCAGATGGTCGTCATACAGTACCCTGCACCATACACTCTGCCCAGATGGTGGTCATACAGTACCCTGCACCATACACTCTGGCCAGATGGTCGTCATGCAGTACCCTGCACCATACACTCTGGCCAGATGGTCGTCATGCAGTACCCTGCACCATACACTCTGGTCAGATGGTCGTCATACAGTACCCTGCACCATACACTCTGGCCAGATGGTCGTCATGCAGTACCCTACACCATACACTCTGGCCAGATGGTCGTCATACAGTACCCTGCACCATACACTCTGGCCAGATGGTCGTCATGCAGTACCCTACACCATACACTCTGGCCAGATGGTCGTCATGCAGTACCCTACACCATACACTCTGGCCAGATGGTCGTCATGCAGTACCCTACACCATACACTCTGGCCAGATGGTCGTCATGCAGTACCCTACACCATACACTCTGGCCAGATGGTCGTCATGCAGTACCCTACACCATACACTCTGGCCAGATGGTCGTCATACAGTATCCTGCACCATACACTCTGGCCAGATGGTCGTCATACAGTACCCTGCACCATACACTCTGGCCAGATGGTCGTCATGCAGTACCCTGCACCATACACTCTGGCCAGATGGTCGTCATGCAGTACCCTGCACCATACACTCTGGCCAGATGGTCGTCATGCAGTACCCTACACCATACACTCTGGCCAGATGGTCGTCATACAGTACCCTGCACCATACACTCTGGCCAGATGGTCGTCATACAGTACCCTGCACCATACACTCTGGCCAGATAGTCGTCATGCAGTACCCTACACCATACACTCTGGCCAGATAGTCGTCATACAGTACCCTGCACCATACACTCTGGCCAGATGGTCGTCATACAGTACCCTGCACCATACACTCTGCCCAGATGGTGGTCATACAGTACCCTGCACCATACACTCTGGCCAGATGGTCGTCATGCAGTACCCTGCACCATACACTCTGGCCAGATGGTCGTCATGCAGTACCCTGCACCATACACTCTGGTCAGATGGTCGTCATACAGTACCCTGCACCATACACTCTGGCCAGATGGTCGTCATGCAGTACCCTACACCATACACTCTGGCCAGATGGTCGTCTTACAGTACCCTACACCATACACTTACTACACTAGTCTTCCTGCCTAATACACTTTGAGTAATGAACCATATGATCTTACATTTACTCACTGACCTTCTGCCAATACCCTTTCAGTCACAGTCACTTCACTCAAACACCTGTATACTGTTTATCCTGTACATGTAGTCAGAACACTTTTCCTCCTGCTAGCTCTGGTCTCAACCCTAACTGAACCATCACATTTACAGGCCCTCTTTACTAATGGCTCCTGTGGCATCGTCTGGGAGGTTCTGGAGGTTCCAAAACCACTCAGAGGACTCAGTAGAGTTCTGGGTTTGTGAATGTTTGTACCATCGTGGCTGAGTCTGTTAAGGCAGGTGTCTGGAATTATCTGGTCGCGTTCAAATCACTCCATTGACTCAAAATAATTTGATTTTCTTGTATGTATGTATGTATGTATGTATGTATGTATGTATGTATGTATGTATGTATGTATGTATGTATGTATGTATGTATGTATGTATGTATGTATGTATATATATATATATATATATATATATATATATATATATATATATATATATATATATATATATATATATATAAATTATATTTATTGATTTCGAATGGTTATTTAACCATTTCTTTGAGACACACTACGCCAGGCCACCCTCCCCCCCCCCTCCCCCCCGTGTGGTCCACCACAGTTCTCTGGCAATAGTTAAGCTCGCTATACCACCAATTTCTCGCACCATCGACCTGCACGATGGTGTGGAACTGTGTAAGTTTGTACTCACCTATTTGTACTGAACTATTTGTGCCTGCCGGATCGAGCATTGACTCCTGGATCCCGCCTTTCTTGCCGCCGGTTGTTAATAGCAATGACTCCTGTCCTATTTCCTAATCATATCTAGTTTTAAAATTATGAATAGGGTTTGCTTCCACAACCTGCTCCGTAAGTGCATTCCATTTTTTCCTGAGTATTTGACATGTTCCTATTATATCCCTCCCTCTCCCTTATTTTTTCAAGTGTTGTAAGGTTCAGTTCTTTCAGGTGCTCTTCATACCCCCCCATTCTCTGGGACGAGTCTCGTTGCGAACTTCTGAACCATTTCCAGTTTTCTTATGTGTTTCTTCAGGTGGGGACTGCATGATGGGACGGCATACTCTAAAACTGGTCTCACGTAGGCAGTGTAAAGCTCCCTAAATGTCTTCTTATTTAGATTTCTGAATGATGTTCTAACTTTTGCCAGTGTAGATTATGCTGCTGTCGTTATCCTATTTATATGTGCCTGTAAATAAAGTCTGTAAATAAGAGCTTCCTCCCTATCTTTTTTCTTGGAAATTGGTACTACATTTGCCTTCTTCTAGCAATTGGGCAACTCTCCCGTCATAAGTGACTCATTAAAGTACCTTGCCAGAGGCATGCTGAGGGCCTGTGCTGCCTCTCTTAGTATACACGGTGATATATTGTCTGGTCCAACTGCTTTAGTTACATCCAGATCCTGTTTCAGTACTTCCTCTGCTTTCACTTCTATATCCGTTAGTCTCTCATCTTAGGCCATCTACTCTTCTAACAATGGGAGCTGCTCAGGCTCGGATGTGAGCACTTCATGGAAAATGGCATTCAGTGCCATACAGATTTCCTTGTCACTTTCTGTATATGCCCCTTCTGTTTTCCTTAGTCTTGTCACTTGGTTCTTTACCGACATTTTCCTTCTTATATGACTATGTAGTAATTTAGGATCCGTTTTCGCGTTGACTGCAATATCGTTCTCATAATTTATTTCCAAAACTCTTATGTTAATTTAATCATTCCTAGCTCTGTTACATCTAATCCTGTTGTCCTCTGTCCTTTGTCTTCTGTACTTCCTCCACTCCCTCCTGCTTCTCATTTTTGCTTCCTGACACTGTCTATTAAACCATGGGTTATTATATTCCCTCTTACTTTTTCCTTTACTGTTGGTATAAATCTCTCTTCGGCCTCCTTGCATTTCCATATGACTAGGTCTATCATATCTTGGACTGTTTTTTTTTCTAATTTCTTCCTCCCACTGCACTTCTCCCAGAGAGTCCCTTATCCTCCTGTAGTCCTTTCCTCTAGCCAACTCTCCTTTCCCAGATCTCTTGTCCCATGGTCACAAGTTTGAATTCCATCATATAGTCAAAACTAGGACACGATGGTCGCTGGCCCCTAGACGTAATATATGCTCCAAATTTTCGATGTCGTCTACGTTCTGGGTGAAAATCAGGTCTAGTAAGATTGGTGCATCTCCTCCTCTTTCCCTTGTATCTTCCTTCACATGTTGTGTTAGGAAATTCCCGTCTATAGCGTCCACTAACTTTGCTCCCCACGCTTCCTTCCCGACATGAGGATTCCTTGATTCCCAATTGATCTCTCTATGAGTGAGGTCCCCCATAACCAGAAGTTTCGCTCTCATTCTGTGAGCTATTGTTTCTGCCTTCTGCAGTTCATCTATACATGCCTTGTTGTAGTCATCATACTCCTGCCTGGGAATTCTACTGTTTGTAGATTATCAAGATCACAATCTACTTCCCATATGCTGTCAGAGTTCCATGTATGGAGCTTGTGCTTTCATTTGTAACCCGATTTTCCAAGTCTTCCAACTTCCATTTCCGCGTTATTAGGAATGTCACTCCCCCTCCCTGTCTCTGTGCCCTTTCTTTTCTTATCACCTGGTACCCATCTGGAAAGATTGCATCCGAGATCATGCCATTTATTTTAGTTTCCACTAATGTAATTATGTCAAGATCTGCCTCAATAACTCTTTCTTTGTGTGTGTGTGTGTGTGTGTGTGTGTGTGTGTGTGTGTGTGTGTGTGTGTGTGTGTGTGTGTGTGTGTGTGTGTGTGTGTGTGTGTGTGTGTGTGTGTGTGTGTGTGTGTGTGTGTGTGTGTGTGTACTCACCTATTTGTACTCACCTATTTGTGCTTGCAGGATCGAGCATTGACTCTTGGATCCCGCCTTTCTAGCTATCGGTTGTTTACAGCAATGACTCCTATCCCATTTCCCTATCATACCTAGTTTTAAAAGTGTGAATAGTATTTGCTTCCACAACCTGTTCCCCAAGTGCATTCCATTTTTCTACTACTCTCACGCTAAAAGAAAACTTCCTAACATCTCTGTGACTCATCTGAGTTTCCAGTTTCCACCCATGTCCCCTCGTTCTGTTATTATTACGTGTGAACATTTCATCTGTTTCCACTTTGTCAATTCCCCTGAGTATTTTATATGTCCCTATCATATCTCCTCTCTCCCTTCTTTTCTCTAGTGTTGTAAGGTTCAGTTCCTTCAGCCGCTCTTCATATCCCATCCCTCGTAACTCTGGGACAAGCCTCGTCGCAAACCTCTGAACCTTCTCCAGTTTCTTTATGTGTTTCTTCAGGTGGGGGCTCCATGATGGCGCGGCATACTCTAAGACGGGTCTCACGTAGGCAGTGTAAAGCGCCCTAAAAGCCTCCTCATTTAGGTTTCTGAATGAAGTTCTAATTTTCGCCAGTGTAGAGTACGCTGCTGTCGTTATCCTATTTATATGTGCCTCAGGAGTTAGATTAGGTGTCACATCCACTCCCAGGTCTCTTTCTCGAATCGTTACAGGTAGGCTGTTCCCCTTCATTGTGTACTGTCCCTTTGGTCTCCTGTCACCTGATCCCATTTCCATAACTTTACATTTACTGGTGTTAAACTCCAGTAGCCATTTCCCTGACCATCTCTGCAGCCTGTTTAAGTCCTCTTGGAGGATCCTACAATCCTCGTCTGTCACAGCTCTTCTCATTAATTTTGCGTCATCCGCAAACATTGACATGTATGATTCCACTCCTGTAAACATATCATTTACGTAAATTAGAAAGAGGATTGGTCCCAGCACCGATCCTTGAGGTACTCCACTTGTTACTGTTCGCCAGTCCGACTTTTCGCCCCTTACCATTACCCTCTGGCTCCTTCCTGTTAGGTAGTTCTTCACCCATACTAGGGCCTTTCCGCTTACTCCTGCCTGCCTCTCAAGTTTGTATAGCAGTCTCATGTGCGGTACTGTATCAAAGGCCTTTTGGCAGTCAAGAAATATGCAGTCTGCCCAGCCTTCTCTGTCCTGCCTTATCCTTGTTACTTTATCATAGAATTCTAAAAGGTTTGTTAGGCATGATTTCCCTGTCCAGAACCCATGTTGGTGCTTGTTTACAAACCCAATGCTCTCCAGGTGCTCAACAAGTCTTAGCCTAATTATTCTTTCAAGTATTTTGCAGGGGATGCTTGTCAGTGATACGGGTCTGTAGTTAAGTGCCTCCTCCCTATCACCTTTTTTGAAAATCGGTACGACATTTCCCTCCTTCCAGCAACTGGGCAATTCTCCCGACCTAAGTGACTCATTAAAGATCATTGCCAGAGGCACGCTGAGAGCCTGCGCTGCCTCTTTAAGTATCCACGGTGATACTTTGTCTGGTCCAACAGCTTTATTTGCATCCAGTGTTGTCAACTGTTTCATTACATCCTCTGCTGTCACCTCTATATCTGATAGTCTTTCATCTTGGGTAATCTCTTCTAACAATGGTAGCTGCTCAGGCTCGGTTGTGAACACTCCATGGAATTTTGCATTCAGTACCTCGCAGATTTCCTTGTCGCTTTCTGTATATGCCCCTTCTGTTTTCCTCAGTCTTGTCACTTGGTCATTTACCGACATCTTCCTTCTTATATGGCTATGTAGTAATTTTGGTTGCTTTTTCGCTTTGATTGCAATATCATTCTCATAATTTCTTTCCGACACTCGTCTTATGTTAATGTAATCATTCCTAGCTCTGTTACATCTAATCCTGTTGTCCTCTGTCCTTTGTCTTCTGTACTTCCTCCACTCCCTCCTGCTTCTCACCTTTGCTTCCTGACACTGTCTATTAAACCATGGGTTATTATATTCCCTCCTGCTTTTTTCCTTTATTGTTGGAATAAATCTCTCTTCAGCCTCCTTGCATTTCAATATGACTTGGTTCATCATATCTTGCATTGTTTTTCCTCTAAGTTCTTCCTCCCACTGCACTTCTCCCAGGTAGTCCCTTATCCTTCTGTAGTCCCCTTTTCTGTAATCAAGTCTCCTTTCCCGGACCTCTTGTCCTTTGGTCACAATTTTAAGCTCCATCATGTAGTCAAAGACTAGGACACAATGGTCACTAGCTCCTAGTGGTATTTCATGTTCCAACTGCTCGATGTCTTCTACATTCTGAGTGAAAATGAGATCTAATAGGCTGGGCGTATCCCCTCCTCTTTCCCTAGTATCTTCTTTCACATGCTGTGTTAGGAAATTCCTGTCAATAACGTCTACCAGCTTCGCTCCCCAGGTCTCCTCCCCGCCATGGGGATTCCTCATTTCCCAATCTATCTCTCCGTGATTTAGGTCCCCCATGACCAGCAGCTTCGCTCTCATTCTATGCGCTAAAGTTGCTGCCCTCTGCAGTTCATCTATACATGCCTTGTTGCTGTCCTCGTACTCCTGCCTGGGCCTTCTACTGTTTGGTGGGGGATTGTAGAGTATCAAGATTACAATCTTCTTCCCATCCACTGTCAGAGTTCCATGTATGAAGCTCGTGCTTTCATTGGTACCCGGATTTTCCAGCTCATCAAACTTCCATTTCCGCTTTATTAGTAGTGCCACTCCTCCTCCCTGTCTCTGTGTCCTTTCTTTTCTTATCACCTGGTACCCCTCTGGAAAGATTGCATCCGAGATCATGCCATTTATTTTAGTTTCCACTATTGCCACTATGTCTGGGTCTGTCTCACTAACTCTTTCTTTTATCTCTTCTGCTTTATTGGCTACCCCATCAGCATTGGTGTACCAAACCTTGAGACTCTTCTTGGAAACTCGGGTGTCAGAGTTCCCCCTTTCACCAGGGGTCTGGGGGGGAACTGGGGGGTGTCTGGGGGGCAAGTGGGGGCTGTGGGGGTGAGTGGGGGGGTGCTAGGGGGGTGCCTGGGAGTGCCTGGTAGGCGAATGGGGTCTGGGCATCTAGGGGGGTAGGAAGGGCATAATAGGTCTGAAAGTTAGGGGTCTGAATAGCATAGGGGGGTTGAGAAATAGAGTGAGACTGAGAGTCAGATAGAGGTTGAGAGGTTGGGGGGGAGAGGGATACTGAGGGCGGAGGGCTGAGATGAGAATAGAGCATGGGTGCTGGGAGTGGAAGAGAGGGTATATTAGTTAGGGGGGAATCGGGGGTAGTTGGGGGTTTTGGGGTAGAAGAGGGGAAGAGGGAGATGGGGGAAGGTGTTAGGGGGTCACAAGGTGAGGGGGTTAAATGTGGGCTGGAGGTGCATAGGAGGGGTGAGGGTTGGGTGGGGTTTGGGGGTGAGTGGAAGAGGGGTGCAGTGGAAGCTGGGATGGAGTAGATGGAATTGAAGTCAATGGGGTAGAAGGGGCAGGGGAGTAGGAAGGGGTAGTTGGGGAGGGGGGATGGGAAGGTGGGTTTGGGGAGGGCATGGCTTGACCCACTGGGGTCGTTGACAGGTGTGATGTAGCAGGGGCAGGGGAATCGTTGGGGAGGTGCAAATGTGGAAGGGACAGGGGGGTTTTGGGAGGCTGAGGCAGGGGGGAGGTATAGGAGGGCTGAGTTGGGGAGGATGCGACCTGGGAGGTGACCTGGGAGGTGGCCTGGGAGGTGACCTGGGATGTGACCTGGGAGGTGAGACTACCTGAGAGGCTAGTTCGGTGTCGTTGTTGCCATCTATTCTTGTGGGCTATTTGCTCATCTTTCGTCATAAACCTCTCTATAAACACATTGTAATGGGTTTCACTTTCTCTGAGTAAATGCTTGGTCCTCATTATGTACTCCACAGCCTCCTCATTGGAGAATTGCACCAGAACAGGTCTATTCTTGGTACAATTGTAAGGTCCAACCCGGCGGCTGATATCCACCTCGTGTTCTGCCATTCCTGCTCCAATACATCTCAATATCTCATGCAATTCGTATTTTTCTGTTTCTATTCTCTCTTGTCTTGTTGGTGCCCCAGATTCGAATAATCCATGTATTA
Source organism: Procambarus clarkii (assembly GCF_040958095.1). Classification (NCBI taxonomy): domain Eukaryota; kingdom Metazoa; phylum Arthropoda; class Malacostraca; order Decapoda; family Cambaridae; genus Procambarus; species Procambarus clarkii. The sequence continues at coordinate 61,974,638 of NC_091152.1, read as the reverse complement.
TAATAGACCGTCTCCTCAGTAATTCATTGTCATGCTGGTAGCCTGTCCCCTGGGATTTCTCCATCCCAACCGCAGTCACTAACCCATCCCCCACTAATCCTCTGTCCTTAGCCATGCTGTTAATCCTTCCTAATTCGTTTGTGATACGAGCACATTCCCTCTCCCAGTCCTCTCTTCCCTTCCTAATCTCTTCCTGAACATAGAGCATAAGTTCTTGTTTCTGCCTCTCTACCGCATCCCGTATTTGCTGAAATACCTCACTTTTAATCCCCTGAATTAGATCCTCCAACCAATCGCGCCTTCTCTCTACAAATTTCCCTATTAATTTGTCTATAAATCTGTCCTCCTCCTCATCCTTGCTGGTGATTGACCTTGAACCCCTTCTAGTCATTGCAGTAACAATCTAGCCAAAAAGGCGCTCCACAATACCTTGCACAATCTGCAGCACAAACAGGCGAGAAAGTACTCCACGCGGCTGGTCCAGATGTGAGGTCGCTGCGTCCCGCGTCACAGCTGGTGAGGTCACTCCGGCTCAACAATTTCGGCTCCACAATTTCACAATACCACGATGTACTCGACACTTATTTTCAGTGGTTGTGTTTGTGCTGTTTTTCTTCACTTTCTTGTGGTTTGAGTGAGCTTACTAGTTATTCAATCACTCATATACACTGATTATTCCCCCCAATTCGCTAGCTACGCAAGAGCTTCCCAGACCCTTCTGGGACCCTTCTGTGTGTGTGTGTGTACTCACCTAATTGTACTCACCTAATTGTGCTTGCGGGGGTTGAGCTCTGGCTCTTTGGTCCCGCCTCTCAACCGTCAATCAACTGGTGTACAGATTCCTGAGCCTATTGGGCTCAATCATATCTACATTTGAAACTGTGTATGGAGTCAGCCTCCACCACATCACTTCCTAATGCATTCCATTTACTAACTACTCTGACACTGAAAAAGTTCTTTCTAACGTCTCTGTGGCTCATTTGGGTACTCAGCTTCCACCTGTGTCCCCTTGTTCGCGTCCCACCAGTGTTGAATAGTTCTTCCTTGTTTACCCGGTCGATTCCCCTGAGGATTTTGTAGGTTGTGATCATGTCCCCCCTTACTCTTCTGTCTTCCAGTGTCGTAAGGTGCATTTCCCGCAGCCCTTCCGCAGTGAGTGTGTGTGTGTGTGTATGTGTGTGTGTGTGTGTGTGTGTGTGTGTGTGTGTGTGTGTGTGTGTGTGTGTACTCACCTATTTGTGCTTGCAGGGGTTGAGCTTTGTCTCTTTGGTCCCGCCTCTCAACTGTCAATCAACTGGTGTACAGATTCCTGAGCCTATTGAGCTCTATCATACCTACCTTTGAAACTGTGTATGGAGTCAGCCTCCACCACATCACTTCCTAGTGCATTCCACTTCTTAACTACTCTGACACTGAAAAAATTCTTTCTAATGTCTCTGTGGCTCATTTGGGTACTAAATTTCCACCTGTGTCCCCTTGTTCGTGTCCCACCCGTGCTGAAGAGTTCGTCTTTGTTCACCCTGTCAATTCCCCTGAGAATTTTGTAGGTGGTTATCATATCTCCCCTTACTCTTCTGTTTTCCAGGGACGTGAGGTTCAGCTCCTGCAGCCTTTCCTCGCAGCTCATACCTCTCAGTTCCGGGACAAGTCTGGTGGCATTCCACTGAACTTTCTCTAACTTTGTCTTGTATGGAGATATGGACTCCAGGTTGGAGCTGCATATTCCAGGATTGGTCTGACATAAGTGGTATACAGGGTCCTGAACGATTCCTTACACAAGTTTCTAATGGCAGTTCTTCTGTTGGCAAATCTAGCATATGCCGCTGATGATATCATTTTGATGTGGGTCTCTGGGGACTGATTCGGTGTGATATCAAACCCCAGATCTTTCTTTCTATTTAACTCTTGCAGGATTTCACCTCCCAGATGGTACCTTGTGTACAGCCTTCTGCTCTCTTCGCCTAATTTCATTACTTTACACTTTTCTGAGTAAAACTTTAGCAGCCACTGTCTAGACCATTCCACCAGTTTGTCCAGGTCATCCTGTAGTCTCTGTCTATCTTCATCTGTCTTGATTCTTCTTATAATTTTTGCTTCATCTGCAAACATTGAGAGGAATGAGTCTATACCCTCTCGAAGATCATTTTACATATATTAGAAACAGGATGGGTCCAAGTACAGAGCCCTGTGGGACTCTGCTGGTGACATTTCGCCACTCAGATGTCTCTCCCCTTCACAGTTACTCGCTGTTTCCTGTTGCTTAGATACTCCCTTATTCACTGGGGCACCTTACCTTTTACTCCTGCCTGTTGCTCCTACTTTTCTAACAGCCTTTTATGGTTTACTGTGTCAAAGGCTTTCTCACAGTCCAAGAAACTGCAGTCTGCCCACCCTTCTCTTTCTTCCCTAATTTTTGTTGCTTGGTCATAGATTATTAAACCTATGAGGCACGATTTACCATCTCTGAACCCATGTTGGTGGTGTGTCACAAAACTATTTCTCTCCAGATGCTCTACGAGCTTTTTCCTTACGATCTTCTCCATCACCTTGCATGGTATACAAGTTAGGGAAACTGGCCTGTAGTTCAGTGCCTCTTGCCTGTCACCCTTCTTGTATATTGGGACTACGTTTCCTGTCTTCCAGCTTTCCGGTAGGTCTCCTGTTACTAGTGACCTGTTATACACCATAGAGAGTGGCACACTTAGTGCTTCTGCACCTTTTTTTAGTATCCACGGTGAGATTCTGTCAGGCCCAATAGCCTTTGTCACATTTAGCTCCAACAGATTCCTTTTGACCTCATCACTGGTGAGGTCAAATTCTTCCAAGGTTACTTGGTTTGCCTCATTTAGTGCAGGGGCTTCTCCTTGTTCTATTGTGAAGCCTTCCTGGAATCACTTGTTGAGTTCTTCACTCACCTCCTTGATCTCTGTGTATCTGTTCTCCCCTTTTCTCAGTTTCTTCACTTGTTCCTTCACTGCTGTCGCTGTGGAGCAGCTTTGGCTGGGTCTTAGCTTTACTTGCAATGTCATTTTTATACTGTCTCTCAGCTTCCCTCCTCACTCCGAGGTACTCATTTCTGTCCCTTTGGTATCTCTCCCTGCTCTCTGGTGTTCTGTTGTTCCTGTAGTTTCTCCATGTTCTTTTACTCAATTGCTTTGCTACCTTTAATTCCTGGTTGAACCATGGATTATTCTGTTGCTTTTAATTTTTCTCTTTTTGAGCCGGGATAAACCTGTCTGCAGCTTCCTGGCACTTCTGGGTGACATAATCCATTATATCCTAAACAGTCTTTTCTGTATAGGATATACAGAAATTATACAGAATTCTGTTTCCCATGGTATTCCCATTAGGAAGTTCCTCATCTCGTCATATTTTCCTCTTCGGTAATTTAGTCTTTTTCCTTCCAATCCCATCCTTGGATAGGTTATCCCTAACCTAACAAGATGCTCAAATGTCAATACACTGTGGTCACTCTGCCTGACCACCCTGTGTGGGCAGGGAGAGAGGTGACGGGGGAAGGGAGAGTGTGGGCAGGGAGAGAGGTGACAGGGAGAGAGGTGACGGGGGAAGGGAGAGTGTGGGCAGGGAGAGTGTGGGCAGGGAGAGAGGTGACAGGGGAAGGGAGAGTGTGGGCAGGGAGAGAGGTGACAGGGGAAGGGAGAGTGTGGGCAGGGAGAGTGTGGGCAGGGAGAGAGGTGACAGGGAAGGGAGAGTATGGGCAGGGAGAGTGTTGGCAGGGAGAGAGGTGACAGGGAAGGGAGAGTGTGGGCAGGGAGAGTGTTGGCAGGGAGAGAGGTGACAGAGAAGGGAGAGTGTGGGCAGGGAGAGTGTTGGCAGGGAGAGAGGTGACAGGGGAAGGGAGAGTGTGGGCAGGGAGAGTGTTGGCAGGGAGAGAGGTGACAGGGAAGGGAGAGTGTGGGCAGTGAGAGTGTGGGCAGGGAGAGTGTGGGCAGGGAGAGAGATGACGGGGGAAGGGAGAGTGTGGGCAGGGAGAGTGTGGGCAGGGAGAGTGTGGGCAGGGAGAGAGGTGACGGCGGAAGGAAGAGTGTTGGCAGGGAGAGAGGTGACAGGGAAGGGAGAGTGTAGGCAGGGAGAGAGGTGACAGGGAAGGGAGAGTGTGGGCAGGGAGAGAGGAGACGGGGAAAGGGAGAGTGTGGGAAGGGAGAGAGGTGACGGGGGAAGGGAGAGTGTGGGCAGGGAGAGAGGTGACAGGGAGAGAGGTGACGGGGGAAGGGAGAGTGTGGGCAGGGAGAGTGTGGGCAGGGAGAGAGGTGACAGGGGAAGGGAGAGTGTGGGCAGGGAGAGAGGTGACAGGGGAAGGGAGAGTGTGGGCAGGGAGAGTGTGGGCAGGGAGAGAGGTGACAGGGAAGGGAGAGTATGGGCAGGGAGAGTGTTGGCAGGGAGAGAGGTGACAGGGAAGGGAGAGTGTGGGCAGGGAGAGTGTTGGCAGGGAGAGAGGTGACAGAGAAGGGAGAGTGTGGGCAGGGAGAGTGTTGGCAGGGAGAGAGGTGACAGGGGAAGGGAGAGTGTGGGCAGGGAGAGTGTTGGCAGGGAGAGAGGTGACAGGGAAGGGAGAGTGTGGGCAGTGAGAGTGTGGGCAGGGAGAGTGTGGGCAGGGAGAGAGATGACGGGGGAAGGGAGAGTGTGGGCAGGGAGAGTGTGGGCAGGGAGAGTGTGGGCAGGGAGAGAGGTGACGGCGGAAGGAAGAGTGTTGGCAGGGAGAGAGGTGACAGGGAAGGGAGAGTGTAGGCAGGGAGAGAGGTGACAGGGAAGGGAGAGTGTGGGCAGGGAGAGAGGAGACGGGGAAAGGGAGAGTGTGGGAAGGGAGAGAGGTGACGGGGGAAGGGAGAGTGTGGGCAGGGAGAGAGGTGACAGGGCAGGAAGAGTGTGGGCAGGGAGAGTGTGGGCAGGGAGAGAGGTGACGGGGGAATGGAGAGTGTGGGCAGGGAGAGTGTGGGCAGGGAGAGAGGTGACGGGGAAGGGAAAGTGTGGGGAGGGAGAGAGGTGACGGGGGAAGGGAGAGTGTGGGTAGGGAGAGTGTGGGCAGGGAGAGAGGTGACGGGGAAGGGAGAGTGGGGGCAGGGAGAGAGGTGACGGGGGAAGGGAGAGTGTGGGCAGGGAGAGAGGTGACAGGGAAGGGAGAGTGTGGGCAGGGAGAGAGGAGACGGGGGAAGGGAGAGTGTGGGCAGGGAGAGAGGTGACGGAGGATAGGAGAGTGTGGGCAGGGAGAGAGGTGACAGGGAAGGGAGAGTGTGGGCAGGGAGAGTGTGGGCAGGGAGAGTGTGGGCAGGGAGAGAGGTGACGGGGAAGGGAGAGTGTGGGCAGGGAGAAAGGTGACGGGGGAAGGGTGAGTGTGGGCAGGGAGAGTGTGGGCAGGGAGAGAGGTGACAGGGAAGGGAGAGTGTGGGCAGGGAGAGTGTGGGCAGGGAGAGAGGTGACAGGGAAGGGAGAGTGTGGGCAGGGAGAGAGGTGACGGGGGAAGGGAGAGTGTGGGCAGGGAGAGAGGTGACAGGGCAGGGAGAGTGTGGGCAGGGAGAGAGGTGACAGGGAAGGGAGAGTGTGGGCAGGGAGAGAGGTGACAGGGAAGGGAGAGTGTGGGAAGGGAGAGAGGTGACGGGGGCAGGGAGAGTGTGGGCAGGGAGAGTGTGGGCAGGGAGAGTGTGGGCAGGGAGAGAGGTGACAGGGAAGGGAGAGTGTGGGCAGGGAGAGAGATGACGGGGGAAGGGAGAGTGTGGGCAGGGAGAGAGGTGACGGGGGAAGGGAGAGTGTGGGCAGGGAGAGAGGTGACAGGGAAGGGAGAGTGTGGGCAGGGAGAGTGCGGGCAGGGAGAGAGGTGACATGGAAGGGAGAGTGTGGGCAGGGAGAGTGTCGGCAGGGAGAGAGGTGACAGGGAAGGGAGAGTGTGGTCAGGGAGAGAGGTGACGGGGGAAGGGAGAGTGTGGTCAGGGAGAGAGGTGACGGGGGAAGGGAGAGTGTGGGCAGGGAGAGAGGTGACAGGGAAGGGAGAGTGTGGGCAGGGAGAGAGGTGACAGGGAAGGGAGAGTGTGGGCAGGGAGAGAGGTGACGGGGGAAGGGAGAGTGTGGGCAGGGAGAGAGGTGACAGGGAAGGGAGAGTGTGGGCAGGGAGAGAGGTGACGGGGGAAGGGAGAGTGTGGGCAGGGAGAGAGATGACGGGGGAAGGGAGAGTGTGGGCAGGGAGAGAGGTGACAGGGAAGGGAGAGTGTGGGCAGGGAGAGAGGTGAGAGGGAAGAGAGGGAGGTGGACCTACAGCCACCACAGTGTGCGAGGCAGGACTCTGGTTCACCAACATGAACATGGTCACGAAGGTATAATAAGAGCGGTTGGGCTCTATGACCAGAACAGTGAAGCAGGTCAGCCTCTCTACCCTCACCTCTGGTCTGGAGCCACCAACGACTCCCATTATCCAGAGATTTATTCCCCCCATGAATCATCATTATCACCAACGGCAAGACTCTATATCAGGATAATATTTTCCTTTTCGTTAGCCTTATTAACGAAAATTATCTTCTTCTTCTTCTCAAGTCCACCCACATATACATTTTTTACTGCTTTTTGCTTCATCACAATTTTGTTCATAAAATCATTAATGACTTGTGTGAACAATAAACACTGAAGGATACACTCAAAGTCTCCTTCTGAAAGTGTTTACGTTCTTTAGTTTTTTTTAATATAAATTTAAATTCTTATCATTTTGGTTTATGCCGCAGCCTTTTACGTCACGATCTCTTAATATGGGTCATGGGAAGAACGCACACACACACACACACACACACACACACACACGCACACACACACACACACACACACACACACACACGCACACACACACACACACACACACACACACACACACACACACACACACACACACACACACACACACACACACACACACACACACACACACACGCACACACGCACACACGCACACACACACACACACACACACACTAAATTTCAACTCAGTAAAGTGTAAAGAAATTAAATTAGGCGAAGGGAGCAGGAGGCTGAACACAAGGTATCATCTGCGAGGTGAAATCCTGCAGGAGTCAAATAGAGAGAAAGATTTGGGGGTTGATATCACACCGAACCTGTCCCCAGAGGCCCGAAATCAACCTTACCTTGAGGTTACCTTGAGGTGCTTCCGGGGCTTAGCGTCCCCGCGGCCCGGTCGTCGACCAGGCCTCCTGGTTGCCGGACTGATCAACCAGGCTGTTGGACGCGGCTGCTCGCAGCCTGACGTACGAGTCACAGCCTGGTTGATCAGGTATCCTTTGGAGGTGGTTATCCAGTTCTCTCATGAACACTGTGAGGGGTCGGCCAGTTATGCCCCTTATGTGTAGTGGAAGCGTGTTGAACAGTCTCGGACCTCTGATGTTGATAGAGTTCTCTCTCAGAGTACCTGTTGCACCTCTGTTTTTCAACGGGGGTATTCTGCACATCCTGCCATGTCTTCTGGTCTCATGTGATGTTATTTCTGTGTGCAGGTTTGCACACAGGATATCAAAAGGATATCATCCGCGGCATATGCTAGACTAGCCAACATAAGAACTGCCTTTAGAAACTTGTGTAAGGAATCGGTCAGGACCCTGTATACCACTTATGTCAGACCAAAAGATTTTTCAGATTACAGAGCTTACACAATATACACAATTTGCACACAAAACTACAGTTCCACTTCAACAAATTAAAAACACAACTTGCATAATTGCACTATTAGCACAAAAATTATTATAAAACATGGACAATTATTACACAATTTGTGTAATTATTATACATCTTTGCACAATTAATACAAGAAAACTTGCTTTATAATTACTCAACTTGCACAATGACAATCAATACACAAAGGTATAAATAAACAATTCGTCCATATGCAATTACACAACATGCGCAATTAATACACAACTTTCACAAATATTACACATCTTTCATAATTATTACACAACTTGCACAAATAAATATGTAGCACAAATACGTACAATACATAACTACCCCAAATATGAAAATACACAATTAGCATAAATACACGACTTACACAAATGGACACTGCCTTTAGGCACGAAAGGCGGTGGAGTTTCTGATGGGAAAGGAAAAGACAATTGCGCACCGCGTTCCGCCAGGCGCGGTGCGGCCAGTCTGGGTGGCATAAATAGCCCGGGAGGTGAAGTCTCGCCCTCACTACATTCCCGACACAGTCCGCGACTCACGAAGCTCCACGAATAGCTCCGCGCCTCATCGACACCTGGGCCAGTACTCTATACTGCATCTCCAGTCTGCTTTACTGTGTACACGGGATTTCTCAAGCAATGGACCCCATCCCCCGCTACTATGGTCCCAGATCTGATGCTTCCTGATCCTTTGGGGTTGCCTTTTACATCCCAGGCTGGTAAGGCAGGGGGCCCCCTGCCCTACTCAGCAAAACTTAAGGTTACCTTACCTTGAGGTTACCTTGTCTGGCTACACCAGCCAGACAAATGTCTGGGACGAACAAGCTGGGCTTCACTAGTCAGACAAACGTCTGGGACGAACAAGCTGGGCTACACCAGCCAGACAAACGTCTGGGACGAACAAGCTGGGCTACACCAGCCAGACAAACGTCTGGGACGAACAAGCTGGGCTACACCAGCCAGACAAACGTCTGGGACGAACAAGCTGGGCTACACCAGCCAGACAAACGTCTGGGACGAACAAGCTGGGCTACACCAGCCAGACAAACGTCTGGGACGAACAAGCTGGGCTACACCAGCCAGACAAACGTCTGGGACGAACAAGCTGGGCTACACCAGCCAGACAAACGTCTGGGACGAACAAGCTGGGCTACACCAGCCAGACAAACGTCTGGGACGAACAAGCTGGGCTACACCAGCCAGACAAACGTCTGGGACGAACAAGCTGGGCTACACCAGCCAGACAAACGTCTGGGACGAACAAGCTGGGCGACACCGGCTGACGAAAAGGAAGCCTCTAGCAAGAAAACTTTGGGCCTACCCACCGGGACACCGCCGCCACAAGGGCGTCTCCTGCCCGTGCGCGAGAGGGAGAGGGACAGGAAGGAAGCAGAACACAACCCAAGGAGCGCCATGCCACGTGGGTGATGCCGACATTGGCATGGGCCCCTAGGGTCGGGCCCTAGGGACAAAGACAACTAAATAACCCGGCCAGGAAGTGTCGCCACCAAGGGTGACGCCAGGTCACTCGCGGGGAGCCCGACCAGGCATACACGACCGAGAGCGTCACGAACCCTGGCCCCTAGGGACAAGCCTAGGGGACGCATCATACCGGGTTCCAGGAAAGACGCCTGGGAGGGAAGAAAGGAAGCGAAGGGCACACCTGGGGCGAGTGCTCCACCGAGCTCCAAGCCACGTGGGCGCCGCCTACCGGGCATGGGCTCCTAGGGCCGGGCCCCAGGGCACAGGACCAATGAAACCTGGCCACGTGGCGTCGCCGGAGAGGGCGATGCCAGTCCACAGTAGGGAGCCCGACCAGGCATACACGACCGAGAGCGTCACGAAACATGGCCCCTAGGAGCAAGCCTAGGGGACACAGCATACCGGGCTCCAGGAAAGACGCCTTGGAGGCAGGAAGGAAGCGAAAGGCACACGTGGGACGAGTGCTCCACCGAGCTCCAAGCCACGAGGGCGCCGTCTACCGGGCGTGGGCCCCAGGGGCACAGGACCACCGAAACCTGGCCACGTGGCGTCGCCGGAGAGGGCGACACCAGGCCTCTTGAAGGGAGCCTGGCCAAACACGCACGGCCGGGCGCAGCACGAACCAGGGCCCCTAGGGGCACGCCTAGGGAACACGACAGACCGGTGCCCCTAGTGCACGTCTGGGAGGAAGCGCTACCTGGCGCGGCCCGCACAGGCACGGCGCAGAACACACGCCGGCCCGGGCATTAAGGCAACAGCAACCAGCACACCAGTCTCGACCTGGAGGGCGCACCTGCAACCCCAGGCAGGCAAACAGGCAGAAGGCCCTAGGGAACTAGCTAAGGCGTCACGAACGGACCGCGAGGGACGGCGCTAATCACACGCCAGCACTTGGGACGGTCCTGACTAACTCAAACACCTCAAATGATATAGTGGAAGTGCTGATAATCAAAATAGAGATGCTAAATGTAGTTATTGTCCTTGTATATAAGTCACCGGAGGCAAACCCTCAGCAGTTTAAAGACCAACTAATGAAAATAGAACACGGCTTGGAAAACCTCACAAATCCAGCTCTGAACATCATCCTGCTTGGGGACTTCAACCTACGGCACCTGAAATGGAAGCAACTGGCTTATACAGTAATATCAGAAAGAATACCTGGAAGTAGCCTAAATGAACAGGCACATGCAAATGACCTGCTATGGATGTGCGACAGGTTTGCCTTAAACCAGCAAATAGTAGAACCAACTAGAAAGGAGAACACGCTGGACATCATTTTCACTAATAATGATGAATTGATCAGGAACATAATGATTACAAATACCTGTTACTCAGATCACAACTTAATTGAAGTTATGACAACCATGGGGAGTAGACCTTCAAAACCAGTCCAGATTCCCGGTGGAGGAGATTTCAGCAAATTCAACTTCAATAATAAACAGATAAACTGGGAGCAAATAAACCAGGACTTCACAGAAATAAACTAGGAAGTACAGCTAGAAAATGCAAACCTGAACCAGTGCCTGGAAAAAATAAGCTCAGTAGCACTAGAAATATGTTCAAACCGCATACCTCTAAGAAAAAAGAGGAAGAGATGCAGATTGGAACGGGAACGTCGTTCCCTATATAGGCAAAGAAAACGAATCGCGGAACAACTTGAGAGTCGCACCCTATCTCAAGAACGGCGATGAAGGTTAGGTAGAGAAATAGAAACATTTGAACGCAAGCTACAAGAATCATATCCCAGCAAACACAAATCATCTACACAACGTTCGCCTATCTCTTCCCATAGGTGTGGGAATGATTTGCATTGAGAATGGTGCAGGAAAGCCTTTGAGAAACTTTTACTCAAAAAATCCAAACACAAAGGTTTAATTATAAATTGTTTTTCTACAATTATTTTCTTCCAAATGTAAAACAAATAGTTTTTACATGTTTAAATATAAAATTTATGGTGTTTTTTTGTAAAATTCATTAATAAATTGTGAATGATATATATTGGCTGAGTGAAACCCTTAAAATCCATTTAGTTATAATTTGAACAGAAAAAAGTATTTTTCCAAATTTTCTAAAAATTGCTCTTTTTAACACAATTTGACTCCTTATACATTCCACTAAACACTATATCATGTTTAAATATATAATTTATGTATTATTCTCTAAAATAATTTATATAAATTATATAAGTTGCTGGAAAGTGGTGTTAAAGATTCTGAAAACATTTTGTTGTGTTAATATGTTCTTATTAACTATGTCTCAAGTTCACAGTTTATCAAACAAGAATATTAACATTCGTCAACTCTTAAAATCTTATATGTTATCTTGCTGGTGCAAAAAAGGGTGAATCTTTAGGAACAGCTATAGTATCTATATATCACAAATGGTGTTTTCCCTAACTCAAACAATGTAGGGTTTATTATTCTACACATATTTCTAATGACTCTTAGATGTTTACATTCTCTGAAGTATAATTGTGAAGGCTGTGTCCATCACTCTCAACACAGATTCTTAAACTCGTCTCTGCAGGTTCAACTATATAATTAGTTTCCATTTTGAATTTCCATGGACATTTGTATCCAAAATGAAACCAATGTGGTTTCCTTCAGCGCCTTCAGCCAGCACATTTGCTCATTCATTTCCACAGATTCCAACAAGGTAGGGGATTTACAGAAATTTGTATATTCATATTGTTATATATTAAAAATATGAATGCAGTTCAATATGATAAGACAAATACATGAGTTTATGATAAATTCGTTTTCTGTGATATACCATTGATATGCTCTTTTTTTCTTTAAACGGCAGACTAAACTAAAGTGCTCACATCAACAGATTTGATGTATAAATGGTCAACGCTCAACAGAGTTAGTATAAATGTATTAGTATAAATCTTACTTGTCTCATTGTTAATTCACATTCAATGTCAACTTGTGGTTGCATTGTACAAGGCCAACACAGATGATCGAAGGAAACTAACTCTGCTCTAGTTCCATGAAGTTGCTATTTGGTCTTTATTGAAATTTGACAAGGCAGAGTGGCCTGCAACAACTACACCATCTCCACATCTAGTTCATGCTCCAGACATAAATCATGACACTGGTCCTGTGTATCCTGCTGCTGACCCGTCAACACCTGGCCCGTCGGGTGTGAGGCGCCCTCTCTTCACGTCTACACCTAGTGCTGAAGCTGAATCTGATGAAGATAATTCATATTCCACATTAGTGTTTGAAAACAATAGTGAGAGCGACGATTCAGACAGTAGTTTATTGCCAACCCAGAGACAACAGCGACGTGTTGTTATAGCAGAGACTCGCCTGAACTATAAATTGAAACATGAGCTGGTAAAAATCCCCAAACGTCGCAGGTGTGAAGTGTGTTCAAAGTCGGGTATCAGGAAGGAAACTGGTATAGCGTGCAAGACATGCGATGTTCCACTTTGCGTCATACCTTGTTACACCACTTATCACAGGAAAAGGGTGTATTGGGTGGACAAGAAATAACCACCTACATCAGCTTCACTCCACCTAGGAACATCTGTTGAGCAACTTCAGGAATCAGTACCTGAAGGAGGTGGAGTGGAGATAAAATGCTCAACTTATTTTACTACAATCGTCTTTGCTTTGGTAAGTACACATAATTGTCTTAGATTGTTTCAGTATTGTAGTCTATTTTCTTAGGAATATTTTGATACCTAAATGAGAACTGTAGCACGAAAACTAAAGTAAGTATACATGAAACAAGAGAAACTTTTTTTTGTGGGTGTTGCGGGTGTGAGTTGGAGTGTCAAGAGCGGGTTCCGGTTGTGTGTTTTCCGTCATCTCTACAGCTGTGAATTCCAAGGAATTGTATTTGATATGCATATGTCTGTGTAGGGAATTTTATTCCGAACACTATACAAAAAAAAACGGTGTGAAACAAGTATAAACTTGAAAAACATGAGCAAAGTAAAAACTTTTGACGCTCACAGGTACAAACACGCGTAAGATTTTATTCGCCGCAAATTTATTTGACGCTGTGTTGGCCAACTCTACCCATGTTCTTATAGAACTTTCTATTGCGAACACATTGCTATAAAAATGAAATACGTAGCTCCAGAAATAATGTCAGGACAGTGAAATCAGTATAAACATTCAAAGCCCTGCATCACACCAGTGTCGTCCCTGCTGAAATCACGGCTAATGCTTCGCCCAGTTCCCACACTCGTGCGGGTCACCCGATACCATAATTAGACATTGATAGGCATATGTCTGGGTGGGGAATTTTATTGTGAGTTCAGTGATATCAAAATGAGCGCTGTAGGATGACTGTGAGGCTGGCAACAAACGAAAGAGTATGAACATTTACTTCCTGTTTGGGTGTCACGGCGAGTCATCTTCGTGTTTATTTACTTCGTGGTGGGATACCAAATGCTTCGGTGACATTTTATGCATATGATCTTGTAGAGAATTTTATTGCCAACGCATTGATACCAAAATGAAAAACGTAGCTCGAGAATTGAGGTTAGCAGCGTGAAAAGATTATAAACTTTTTTGTGTTTACGCTTGAGCACAACCCGCTTGTTTTCCCAGCTAGTGCCGCGCGCACTAAAGTGTGCATTATACACACCATAATGCACCAGTACACACCATAAGGCACCAGAACACACACCATAAGGCACCAGTACACACCATAATGCACCAGTACACACCATAATGCACCAGTACACACCATAATGCACCAGTACACACCATAAGGCACCAGTACACAATAAGGCACCAGTACACACAATAATGCACCAGTACACACCATAAGGCACCAGTACACAACATACGGCACCAGTACGCACCATAAGGCACTAGAACACACCATAAGGCACCAGTACACACCATAAAGCACCAGTATACACCATAAGGCCCCAGTACACACCATAAGGTACGAGTACACACTATAAGGCACCATCAGTACACACCTACAGGTATTTGTTTCTGGTGTGGTGCTCATGGGATCTGTTACAACCTTCTAGGAAGCTTTTAGGGTCAGGATTGACATTACAGTGCAGCGTTTTATATATATAAAATACACATGAGAGTATGTGCAGGGACTTAATATCTAACATATTCAGAGATTTTAGTATGGGGTCCATATATACTGCCCGGTTGCCTGAAATGCTATATGCCTACTATATTGGCTTTAGGTATTGTATGCACTAGCTCTATCTATAAATCCAACATTATGTTTGTAAATCAACTATGTATGTACTTTCCTGAATAAAATTGACTTTACTCTACACTTATATGCTCTGTGGATTTGTTATCCCTTATCGTTTGGGAGAAAAAAAATGACTAATACGTTCGGCGAATGACTTTGACTTCAACTTCACTTTGACTTCGTTCATGTCATCGTATTTTCCGTAATATATAAAGGTTATGACAATGCAATTATATTATTGTGTGCAAATAATTTGGAAATTTCATGTACCCTAAAAATAGTAAAATAAAGAATAAGAATAATTAAATAATTGTTGTAGTAAATTGTCACACGTTCATCATACGCAAACGAACACACAGTTTGGAGCGTCAGTACAACAAGACCGCCGCCATTTTAAAACACGGCTTCGAATGTAAGTAATGTTTTTCTCGTACTAACACTGTGTTATGCAATAGATTAGGTCTTGAATTCACAAATTTAGTTGTTACATCTGACAGAGTATGTTAGACGGTGTAATGCTGGTCCATGTTGACGTATTTGTGGGCTTGGTTGGTTTACATGTGATGGCACACAATATCGGCACCCCACAACATGCTGTTGAAGTTGGAATGCATGGCATAGGCTCCTCACACAATGTTCTTTATGTGGTCCTCAGGTGATAGTTTTCTATTTAGAACCACCCCTAGATCTCTTTCTTTATCAGAATTCCTTAAAGATTTCTCACATGGTTTTCCTAATGATAGATTGTGGGCTGTAAGGGACAGGTGGGATGTATGGATTAGTTGATAATAGTTCCAGTCCACCTGTAGACAGGGATCTCACATCAGCTTGTATATTATACAAGGATAAGATTTGATAAATTCAGTTATTTGACTGAACACTGGCTCTGTTTAAATCAGAGATTTAAACATACAGAGTCTAACCTAGCTCCTTTCTTTTTTACCTAGCCTAACCTAGCTTTTTTTCCCAAGCCGGTCTATGGCCCATGTTTTTTTTCGATGCCTCAGTGGTCCATGCACATGTCCGTTCAAGGGGATTAAATAACCGTTCTATGGCCCCAGGGTTTTACGAACTTCTTTTTCCCAAGCCGGTCTATGGCCCGTGTTTTTTTTTATGCCTCAGTGGTCCATGCACAGGTCCGTTCAAGGGGATTAAATAGCCGTTCTATGGCCCCAGGGTTTTCTCAAATTTTCTTTCATAGCCGGTCTATGGCCCCTGGGTTTTACGAACTTTTTTTCCCAAGCCGGTCTATGGCCCCTGGGTTTTACGAACTTTTTTTCCCAAGCCGGTCTATGGCGTGTATGTTAAATAAACCAAATTTTTCACTTTTGACAATTGAGCACCTGCTACATCCAGATTCTAGGGAGGAAAGGAATATAATATAATATCTAATATATCTATCTGTGTGAAATAGATTAAATCCATTTATTTGATATTCAGCTAATAGTTCTGTATTTTCTACATTCATCCATGTTTTGGTAAGTGCAATAATATGTATTGTTTCATTGCAGATTAGAGATTCAAGATAGTTCTAGATTTCCGAAGTACTGAAACGCGCGCCATACAGGCTTGGTGGATCTAGGTGCAAGGTAAAATTATTTACATTTACTTTTGTATTTATATGCATATATGCATTTATATGCATTATTCTCTAGAATAATAGATCTCGTAATAATTTTGCAAAAATAGTGGCATTTACTATTTTAAAAAGCTCGGGTGCAGGGGGGGGGGGGGTTGTGTAAAAGCCTGGTTTGTGCCTCGGAGAGGCTATGGGATCCAGTAAGATCGTCCTTCCTTTCCTCCCTAGAATCTGGATGTAGCAGGTGCTCAATTGTCAAAAGTGAAAAATTGGTTTTGTCTTCCGAATGCACCATATCTGTAATTTTTCTAATAATCTTTTAAAAATAGTAAATGCCACTATTTTTGCAAAATTATTACGAGATCTATTATTCTAATAAGAGTTTGATAAAATACAGTAGACTGCCTACTGGTTTTACCTGTAATAAGGTTTGATACAGATGATTATCCGTTCCAGGGGATTAAATAGCCGTTCTATGGCCCCAGGGTTTTCTCAAATTTTCTTTCATAGCCGGTCTATGGCCCCTGGGTTTTACGAACTTTTTTTCCCAAGCCGGTCTATGGCCCCTGGGTTTTACGAACTTTTTTTCCCAAGCCGGTCTATGGCGTGTATGTTAAATAAACCAAATTTTTCACTTTTGACAATTGAGCACCTGCTACATCCAGATTCTAGGGAGGAAAGGAATATAATATAATATCTAATATATCTATCTGTGTGAAATAGATTAAATCCATTTATTTGATATTCAGCTAATAGTTCTGTATTTTCTACATTCATCCATGTTTTGGTAAGTGCAATAATATGTATTGTTTCATTGCAGATTAGAGATTCAAGATAGTTCTAGATTTCCGAAGTACTGAAACGCGCGCCATACAGGCTTGGTAGATCTAGGTGCAAGGTAAAATTATTTACATTTACTTTTGTATTTATATGCATATATGCATTTATATGCATTATTCTCTAGAATAATAGATCTCGTAATAATTTTGCAAAAATAGTGGCATTTACTATTTTAAAAAGCTCGGGTGCAGGGGGGGGGGGGTTGTGTAAAAGCCTGGTTTGTGCCTTGGAGAGGCTATGGGATCCAGTAAGATCGTCCTTCCTTTCCTCCCTAGAATCTGGATGTAGCAGGTGCTCAATTGTCAAAAGTGAAAAATTGGTTTTGTCTTCCGAATGCACCATATCTGTAATTTTTCTAATAATCTTTTAAAAATAGTAAATGCCACTATTTTTGCAAAATTATTACGAGATCTATTATTCTAATAAGAGTTTGATAAAATACAGTAGACTGCCTACTGGTTTTACCTGTAATAAGGTTTGATACAGATGATTATCCGTTCCAGGGGATTAAATAGCCGTTCTATGGCCCCAGGGTTTTCTCAAATTTTCTTTCATAGCCGGTCTATGGCCCCTGGGTTTTACGAACTTTTTTTCCCAAGCCGGTCTATGGCCCCTGGGTTTTACGAACTTTTTTTCCCAAGCCGGTCTATGGCGTGTATGTTAAATAAACCAAATTTTTCACTTTTGACAATTGAGCACCTGCTACATCCAGATTCTAGGGAGGAAAGGAATATAATATAATATCTAATATATCTATCTGTGTGAAATAGATTAAATCCATTTATTTGATATTCAGCTAATAGTTCTGTATTTTCTACATTCATCCATGTTTTGGTAAGTGCAATAATATGTATTGTTTCATTGCAGATTAGAGATTCAAGATAGTTCTAGATTTCCGAAGTACTGAAACGCGCGCCATACAGGCTTGGTGGATCTAGGTGCAAGGTAAAATTATTTACATTTACTTTTGTATTTATATGCATATATGCATTTATATGCATTATTCTCTAGAATAATAGATCTCGTAATAATTTTGCAAAAATAGTGGCATTTACTATTTTAAAAAGCTCGGGTGCAGGGGGGGGGGGGTTGTGTAAAAGCCTGGTTTGTGCCTCGGAGAGGCTATGGGATCCAGTAAGATCGTCCTTCCTTTCCTCCCTAGAATCTGGATGTAGCAGGTGCTCAATTGTCAAAAGTGAAAAATTGGTTTTGTCTTCCGAATGCACCATATCTGTAATTTTTCTAATAATCTTTTAAAAATAGTAAATGCCACTATTTTTGCAAAATTATTACGAGATCTATTATTCTAATAAGAGTTTGATAAAATACAGTAGACTGCCTACTGGTTTTACCTGTAATAAGGTTTGATACAGATGATTATCCGTTCCAGGGGATTAAATAGCCGTTCTATGGCCCCAGGGTTTTCTCAAATTTTCTTTCATAGCCGGTCTATGGCCCCTGGGTTTTACGAACTTTTTTTCCCAAGCCGGTCTATGCCCCCTGGGTTTTACGAACTTTTTTTCCCAAGCCGGTCTATGGCGTGTATGTTAAATAAACCAAATTTTTCACTTTTGACAATTGAGCACCTGCTACATCCAGATTCTAGGGAGGAAAGGAATATAATATAATATCTAATATATCTATCTGTGTGAAATAGATTAAATCCATTTATTTGATATTCAGCTAATAGTTCTGTATTTTCTACATTCATCCATGTTTTGGTAAGTGCAATAATATGTATTGTTTCATTGCAGATTAGAGATTCAAGATAGTTCTAGATTTCCGAAGTACTGAAACGCGCGCCATACAGGCTTGGTGGATCTAGGTGCAAGGTAAAATTATTTACATTTACTTTTGTATTTATATGCATATATGCATTTATATGCATTATTCTCTAGAATAATAGATCTCGTAATAATTTTGCAAAAATAGTGGCATTTACTATTTTAAAAAGCTCGGGTGCAGGGGGGGGGGGGGGTTGTGTAAAAGCCTGGTTTGTGCCTCGGAGAGGCTATGGGATCCAGTAAGATCGTCCTTCCTTTCCTCCCTAGAATCTGGATGTAGCAGGTGCTCAATTGTCAAAAGTGAAAAATTGGTTTTGTCTTCCGAATGCACCATATCTGTAATTTTTCTAATAATCTTTTAAAAATAGTAAATGCCACTATTTTTGCAAAATTATTACGAGATCTATTATTCTAATAAGAGTTTGATAAAATACAGTAGACTGCCTACTGGTTTTACCTGTAATAAGGTTTGATACAGATGATTATCCGTTCCAGGGGATTAAATAGCCGTTCTATGGCCCCAGGGTTTACTCAAATTTTCTTTCATAGCCGGTCTATGGCCCCTGGGTTTTACGAACTTTTTTTCCCAAGCCGGTCTATGGCCCCTGGGTTTTACGAACTTTTTTTCCCAAGCCGGTCTATGGCGTGTATGTTAAATAAACCAAATTTTTCACTTTTGACAATTGAGCACCTGCTACATCCAGATTCTAGGGAGGAAAGGAATATAATATAATATCTAATATATCTATCTGTGTGAAATAGATTAAATCCATTTATTTGATATTCAGCTAATAGTTCTGTATTTTCTACATTCATCCATGTTTTGGTAAGTGCAATAATATGTATTGTTTCATTGCAGATTAGAGATTCAAGATAGTTCTAGATTTCCGAAGTACTGAAACGCGCGCCATACAGGCTTGGTGGATCTAGGTGCAAGGTAAAATTATTTACATTTACTTTTGTATTTATATGCATATATGCATTTATATGCATTATTCTCTAGAATAATAGATCTCGTAATAATTTTGCAAAAATAGTGGCATTTACTATTTTAAAAAGCTCGGGTGCAGGGGGGGGGGGGGTTGTGTAAAAGCCTGGTTTGTGCCTCGGAGAGGCTATGGGATCCAGTAAGATCGTCCTTCCTTTCCTCCCTAGAATCTGGATGTAGCAGGTGCTCAATTGTCAAAAGTGAAAAATTGGTTTTGTCTTCCGAATGCACCATATCTGTAATTTTTCTAATAATCTTTTAAAAATAGTAAATGCCACTATTTTTGCAAAATTATTACGAGATCTATTATTCTAATAAGAGTTTGATAAAATACAGTAGACTGCCTACTGGTTTTACCTGTAATAAGGTTTGATACAGATGATTATCCGTTCCAGGGGATTAAATAGCCGTTCTATGGCCCCAGGGTTTTCTCAAATTTTCTTTCATAGCCGGTCTATGGCCCCTGGGTTTTACGAACTTTTTTTCCCAAGCCGGTCTATGGCCCCTGGGTTTTACGAACTTTTTTTCCCAAGCCGGTCTATGGCGTGTATGTTAAATAAACCAAATTTTTCACTTTTGACAATTGAGCACCTGCTACATCCAGATTCTAGGGAGGAAAGGAATATAATATAATATCTAATATATCTATCTGTGTGAAATAGATTAAATCCATTTATTTGATATTCAGCTAATAGTTCTGTATTTTCTACATTCATCCATGTTTTGGTAAGTGCAATAATATGTATTGTTTCATTGCAGATTAGAGATTCAAGATAGTTCTAGATTTCCGAAGTACTGAAACGCGCGCCATACAGGCTTGGTGGATCTAGGTGCAAGGTAAAATTATTTACATTTACTTTTGTATTTATATGCATATATGCATTTATATGCATTATTCTCTAGAATAATAGATCTCGTAATAATTTTGCAAAAATAGTGGCATTTACTATTTTAAAAAGCTCGGGTGCAGGGGGGGGGGGTTGTGTAAAAGCCTGGTTTGTGCCTCGGAGAGGCTATGGGATCCAGTAAGATCGTCCTTCCTTTCCTCCCTAGAATCTGGATGTAGCAGGTGCTCAATTGTCAAAAGTGAAAAATTGGTTTTGTCTTCCGAATGCACCATATCTGTAATTTTTCTAATAATCTTTTAAAAATAGTAAATGCCACTATTTTTGCAAAATTATTACGAGATCTATTATTCTAATAAGAGTTTGATAAAATACAGTAGACTGCCTACTGGTTTTACCTGTAATAAGGTTTGATACAGATGATTATCCGTTCCAGGGGATTAAATAGCCGTTCTATGGCCCCAGGGTTTTCTCAAATTTTCTTTCATAGCCGGTCTATGGCCCCTGGGTTTTACGAACTTTTTTTCCCAAGCCGGTCTATGGCCCCTGGGTTTTACGAACTTTTTTTCCCAAGCCGGTCTATGGCGTGTATGTTAAATAAACCAAATTTTTCACTTTTGACAATTGAGCACCTGCTACATCCAGATTCTAGGGAGGAAAGGAATATAATATAATATCTAATATATCTATCTGTGTGAAATAGATTAAATCCATTTATTTGATGTTCAGCTAATAGTTCTGTATTTTCTACATTCATCCATGTTTTGGTAAGTGCAATAATATGTATTGTTTCATTGCAGATTAGAGATTCAAGATAGTTCTAGATTTCCGAAGTACTGAAACGCGCGCCATACAGGCTTGGTGGATCTAGGTGCAAGGTAAAATTATTTACATTTACTTTTGTATTTATATGCATATATGCATTTATATGCATTATTCTCTAGAATAATAGATCTCGTAATAATTTTGCAAAAGTAGTGGCATTTACTATTTTTAAAAGATTATTAAAAAATTTACTGATATGGTGCATTCGGAAGACAAACCCAATTTTTCACTTTTGACAATTGAGCTCGGGTGCAGGGGGGGGGGGTTGTGTAAAAGCCTGGTTTGTGCCTCGGAGAGGCTATGGGATCCAGTAAGTTCAGTAGAACTTCGGTTTCAACCCTTTTACCCTGTTGTAGCTCAGTCGATTAAGGCAGTGTCTGGGATGCTCCCAGACGCAGGTTCGAATCCTCGTCACGGCCCTTGTGGATTTGTTCATTTGATGCATCACGTTATTGTGATCTGTGTGTGTAATTCTTCACTTGCTACAGCAACAGGAATGTGTGTGTATGTATTTGTGTTGTTGAATATGACCGAAAGTGTAAGATTAATGATTCTAACACAAATCGTCTGAATATTTGTTTTTCTTCACTGTCGAGAGTAGCTAAAAAAATTTACTCGAGTTTATTTTCACACTTTATTTATGGTCCTTAAGTCCCTCTCCTTAATGCTGCTGCTGTTTCTCGCATCTTTGCATCGCTTGTATGTTTGGGGGTTTGGCCTCTTGCTATATATTGATTCCATTTGTGTGTGTTTGGGTCTCAGGCCCTCTCGCAATTTCTGTTGAACAAACCCCTTTTCCTAGTTCTGCATCTCTCCTTTGGTACAAATTTTGTTGTGCTTTTATCATATATTTCACAAAACTTGACATACATTACATTTACTTCATGTCCTATCAGCAAGTGTTTGTCAAATTCTTTAAGGAAAGTTTATCATCCTGATTGCAGATCTCTAGCGCTATTATGTCAACTTCTTGTGGATTCGCAATCATTATTTAATTTACCTTTAGGTGTTCTTTCACCAGCACAGCAACACTGTACCTCTCCCAACCAGTTTAAGATAAAAACTAAGTACTAACTAATTAACTCAATGTAACCTACCTTACCCCCAAAATGTCAACCCATGTCTTCTATTTTAAACAATGATGTTTTGTTGACCAAATTGTATTTTTGTTTTTTTCTGCAATGTTTCCCCCCCCCCCCCACCACTCTACCACCACATTGAGTTTAGTAGCTCTGTGCACGTCAGGTGCTGTTTAATATACAGACCTACTCCTCCATTTGACCTAGTTTCTCTATCACATCTATATCACTTTGTGCTTCAGCCCTGGTGGAGCTTGGTCCACCAGGCTGTTGTTTGGAGTGGCCCGCAGATCCACATACAGTCTGTTGATCAATTAAACTACAGTAGTTAGTTTTTATCATCCGAATGCACCAATATGTGTTCATTCTTCCCAGATGAAGGAACTAGGTAATATTCATCATCTGAATGCACCATCTGATGCTTTAACACACTCATGATACACGAGAGGTTTAAAAAACTTTTAAAACTTTTAAAACTTTTTGACCTATGTATTTAAAAGCAATTCTAAAGTTAAAAAGTGTAGCATAGGCCCCTCGCAGAATGTTCTTAATATGATCCTCAGGTTATAGTTTTCTATCTAAAACCACCCCTAGATCTCTTTCTTGATCAGAATTCTTTATAGATCTCTGTGGCTCGATCATAGAAACTGCTCTAAATCCTTGTTGGCCTGGATTGTGGAGGTCATTGGTCTCTATAAAACTAGTAATCTGACTCCTGATCACTCTCAAATAATTTTATTATGTGGGATGTTAGTGCAACTGGTCTATAATTCTTTGCCAATGCTTGTGTTGTGTTGTGTTGTTTTAGTAGTGATGTGCAATGTGTTGTTTTGGTAGTGATTCGTCCAGTTCTGGTAGTAGTGCGGTTGTTGTGTAGTGTAGTACTTGTGTGCTTGTTAATGACTTGTATTCCAGTCTTGTGGGTATCTCCTTTCCCCTACGGGCCAACTGCTTTGTTCTTACCTAGCATTTTGCTTTGTTTGGGTATGAATGTTTGTGTGCCGTATATTTTGCAAAATTTGCCATATATCTCATTATTTACTCCTCTGCCTAGCAACAAGTCTGTCTAATTATACTCATTAACTGTTTTTCAAAGTTCCCCATAGTGTCCTTTATTGAAATCGAGTTCATGAACCGTTTCAATGTTCTTATTTTCTTCTAGATTATATCTTAAAGTATATTTAAATGTTATTGTTATTATTGTTATTAAATGTTATTGTGACATTGCATTGCAATTGAGCTATGTTGTTTACCATACCGTTCATTTCGTGAGTATAAGTATAGATGCCACACTTGTGACAGGTAAAACCATGCCTTTTTTGAAAAACAGCACCGTCTGTTGCACGTAAGAGCAACCCACACTATATTATGTTGCGATATTATTTCAATATTTCCGATTGTATTGATAATTTGAATTTTCATAGATTTCAATTTATTTTCATTTCGATTTAATAATTTTGTGTGACATTGCATTGAAATTGAGCTGTGTTGTTTACCATACTGTTCATTTCATGAGTATAGTTTATTTTTTTATTTTTTTCATTTCATTTTTTTAGCTGTTCTTATTTTTCAGTGATGGGAATATCAGATCATTTGATGTTCCCAATTTTCTGATGGAAGCATCAGACCATTATAGAATGCATCGGATGAGGTAGTTTGGAATGGTGGGGAGGACGAGAGGGGGGTATGGTGGGGAAGACGAGGGGACAGAGGAGAGGGTAATGGTGGGGAGGACGAGGGGACTGGGGAGTTGGGGATGGTGGGGACAGGGGAATGCTGGGGAGGACAAAGGGACAGGTGAATGGGAGATGGTGGGGGAGGAAGAAGGACAGGGGAGGGGAAAATGGTAAGGAGGACGATGGGACAGGGAAGTGGGAATAGTGGGGATGATGTGGGGACAGGGAAGTGGGAAGGACGAGAGGACTGTGGAATGGGGAATAGCAAAGTGAATTATAATTATATATATTAATTAATTCTTATAAATTTCCAGAAGCCTGTATCAACACCCACACTAATGCAACTGAAAGAGATGTTGAGACAAGTATTGCTGATATGTTGAAGAACGCCCCAAACAAACTCGGTGGAAACAGATACAAGGTAAAGTTTGCCAATTTGCTGTAGTCTAATTCAATTTCTTTTTAGTAATCTTCGAGAACATTTATGCTATGAATAAGATAAAATAATGTAACTGATTTTGACTAAATATGTAGATATATTTAATTTTCTGAGCACTAATAATGAAAGAAAACCAAAATAAGAGGTGGCTACTATCTCTAATAATGGGCTGGAATAATGCAGGATATAATAATATATATATATATATATAAATATGACAATGTCAGACCACGGAGGAAGAATGAAACAGGAATTTCCTTAAGTACTTTTGTATATTAAATACATTTTCAGAAGGTCCTTCTGAAGATGTATTTAATATACAAAAGTACTTAAGGAAATTCCTGTTTCATTCTTCCTCCGTGGTCTGACATTGTCACATTCTTAATCACGTGTTTATTTTCGTGATATACACACATATATATAAATATATATATATATATATTTATATATATATATATTTATTTTTATAAATATATATGATATATAGATTCTATATAGATTCTATTCTATTATTCTATTCTATTCTATAGTTTTATATAGATTCTTGTTTTAGTTTTTTTTCTATAATATGGAAACGGTTTTTAATTAATAAATTAAATATTATATAATAAAATAATGTATTATTGAAAACAATTAGTAACAAACAATATTTCATTACAGGGTGGTGAAGCAAGAAGACATGTGCATCACACAGCAGACTTGGATATGACGAAGAATGAAAATGGCTAATGTCTATATAGAAGAATCTATATGTGTCTATATATAGACACATATAGATTCCTATATATAACCTATATATATATATGTGTGTATATATATTATAATATATATATATATATATATATATATATATATATATATATATATATATATATATATATATATATATATATATATATATATATATATATATTATATATATATATATATATATATATATATATATATATATTATATATATATATATATATATATATATATATATATATTATATATATATATATATATATATATATATATATATATTATATATATATATATATATATATATATATATATATATATATGTCGTACCTAATAGCCAGAACGCACTTCTCAGCCTACTATTCAAGGCCCGATTTGCCTAATAAGCCAAGTTTTCATGAATTAATGTTTTTTCGTCTACCTAACCTACCTAACCTAACCTAACCTAGCTTTTTTTGGCTACCTAACCTAACCTTACCTATAAATATAGGTTAGGTTAGGTTAGGTAGGGTTGGTTAGGTTCGGTCATATATCTTCGTTAACTTTAACTCCAATAAAAAAAAATTGACCTCATACATAGAGAAAAGGGTTGCTTTATCATTTCATAAGAAAAAAATTATAGTAAATATAATAATTCAGGAAAACTAGGCTTATTAGGCAAATCGGGCCTTGAATAGTAGGCTGAGAAGTGAGTTCTGGCTACTAGGTACGACATATATATATATATATATATATATATATATTTATATATATATATATATATTTATATATATATATATATATATATATATATATTTATATATATATATATATATATTTATATATATATATATGTCGTACCTAATAGCCAGAACGCACTTCTCAGCCTACTATGCAAGGCCCGATTTGCCTAATAAGCCAAGTTTTCATGAATAAATTGTTTTTCGACTACCTAACCTACCTAACCTAACCTAACCTAACTTTTTCGGCTACCTAACCAAACCTAACCTATAAAGATAGGTTAGGTTAGGTTAGGTAGGGTTGGTTAGGTTCGGTCATATATCTACGTTAATTTTAACTCCAATAAAAAAAAAATGACCTCATACATAATGAAATGGGTAGCTTTATCATTTCATAAGAAAAAAATTAGAAAAAATATATTAATTCAGGAAAACTTGGCTTATTAGGCAAATCGGGCCTTGAATAGTAGGCCAAAAAGTGAGTTCTGGCTACTAGGTACGACATATATATATATATATATATATATATATATATATATATATATATATATATATATATATTTATATATATATATATATATATATATATATATATATATATATATATATATATATATATTTATATATATATATATATATATATATATATATATATATATATATATTTATATATATATATATATATATATTTAAATATATATATATATATATTTATATATATATATATATATATTTATATATATATATATATATATATATATATATATATATATATATATATATATATATATATATATTTATATATATATATATTTATATATATATATATATTTATATATATATATATATATATATATATATATATATTTATATATATATATATATATATATATATATATATATATATTTATATATATATTTATATATATATATATATATATATATATATATATATATATATATATATATTTATATATATATATATTTATATATATATATATATATATATTTATATATATATATATATTTATATATATATATTTATATATATTTATATATATATATATATATATATATATATATTTATATATATATATATATATATATATATATATATATATATATATATATATATATATATATATATATATATATATATATTTATATATATATATATATATATATATATATATATATATATATATTTATATATATATATATATATATATATATATTTATATATATATATATATTTATATATATATATATATTTATATATATATATATATATATATATATATATATATATATATATATATATATATATATATATATATATATATATATATTAGGTTAGGTTTGGTAGGGTTGGTTAGTTATCATATATCTACGTATAACTAGCTAGTTTTACCTTTATATATATATTATTTATATATATATATATTATATAAAAAGTTTGTGAGGAAGACCTCTGGTGCCAATGTGGGGACCCATAGCCTCGGAGAAGAAAATAAAAAGTATTCAGAGGAGACCTTGTGGTCACTCACTAAACACTAATATTATCTTCTACCACCCCCATTCTTTTGTATGTACACATATATTTGCTTTATTTGAACTTTGTTACAAAGAGGGAGTTACATATAGGTTACAAAGATGGTTATCATATATATATTATTTATATATATATAATATTTATATATATATTATTTATATATATATATATATATTATTTATATATATATATATTATTTATATATAAATATATTATTTATATATAAATATATTATTTATATATAAATATATTATTTATATATAAATATATATATATATAATATATATACTATTACACTACATTCTTATGTATTACACTAATATATATATATATATATATATATATATATATATATATATATATATATTATATAAATTATTTATATATATATTATATATATAATTATATAGGTCATATGTTTTTGTATTTTTGCTGATTTGTTAGTAAATAATAAAAGAAATATAAATTATTTGATTTTTTTACCCTTAAATTGGTTTTAATATTTAAATTGAAAACAATAATATAATATAAAAAAATATAAGAAAAATAATAATAAATTATAAAATAAAATATAATAAAAATATAATATAAAATAATATAATTTAATTTCAAGAAATTTAACTTTAAACACAAAGATGTGAAAAGGGTTCAGATAAGGCTCAAACCTTTCACAAGAGATTCATATTGGTGTATGAATGGATTATGAATGACTCATGTTAGGAGTGTAAGTTGCCACAACATCTCAAATTAGTGTTAGATACATATGTCTTGGTTATAAGTTTTGGAAACCTATTTAAGTCCACACACAATATCATATCTGATACGATAAAACAAACGTTTCCAATACTTTCAAATACTTTCCAGATATGTTGTGGCAACCTAAAATTGTTTGCTGGGATAAAACCCAGGAGAGGCAAAGAGAGCAAAAGGCCATCAGTGAAATAGAGAGAAATCTGAAATATTTTTTCTCCTATGCAAATTCAAGATAAAAAACTACATCTAGTATCGGGCCCCTGCAAAAGGGAGATAGAACTTTCACCGATGACAACAAAAAAATGAGCGAGTTACTGAGGAAGCAGTACGACTCTGTTTTCAGTGAGCCATTAAACGCACTAAAGATTGATAACCCAAACGAATTTTTCATGGATAAGATACCAACATCAAATCATATATTAAATATATATATTAAAAATAAAGCTCTGGAGTCAAATTTCGTACATTTCAGATATTGTGAAAACTGCAGGGAGGTTTGGGCAAAATATGACCCATCACCGTTTTCAGTAATTTGCATATTTTCGGTATAAAAGTTCGTAATTTGAAAATGAAAAAAGGTGCAGAGTCAGAATTCGGCTCAAAAATTACGCTCAGCAGTCAAATTTCCGACATTTCAGATATTTTGAAAACTGCAGAGGGGTTTGGGCAAAAAATGACCCATCGCCGTTTACAGTAATTTGCATATTTTCGGTATAAAAGGTCGTAATTTGAAAATAAAAAAGGTGCAGAAAGTCAGAATTCGGCACAAAAATCTCGCTCAGGAGTCAAATTTCTGATATTTCAGATATTTTGAAAACTGCAGGGGGGTTTGGGCAAAATATGACCCATCGCCGTTTTCAGTAATTAGCATATTTTCTGTATAAAAGGTCGTAATTTTAAAATGTAAATAGGTGCAGAGAGTCAGATTTCGGCTCAAAAATCACGCTCAGCAGTCGAATTTCAGACATTTCATATTTTATGAAAACTGCAGGGGGGTTTGGAAAAAATATGACCCATCTCTGTTTTCAGTAATTATCATATTTTCGGTATAAAAGTTCGTAATTTGGAAATGAAAATAGGTGCAGAGTCAGAATTCGGCTCAAAAATAAAGCTCAGGAGTTAAATTTCTGATATTTCAGATATTTTGAAAACTTCAGGAGGGGTTTGGGCAAAATATGACCCATCGCTGTTTTCAGTAATTAGCATATTTTCGGTATAAAAGGACGTAATTTGAAAATGCTCCCCCATTTTCTCTCATACTCTACTATACTCCCCCACTATCCCCTATGCTCCCCAACTTTCCCCCATACTCCCCCACTTTCCCCCATTCTCCCCAACTTTCCAGCATGCTTCCCAACTTTCCCCCATACTTCCCCACTTTCCCCCATACATACATATTTACTCTCCTACTTCCTGGCTGGGCCTGGACTCAGGCAAATTATGGCTATACCTGAACACGGGCCGGGTCTCGCTAGGCCTGGACTCCGGCTTAGCTGGGCCTGGACTTGGGCCTGGCTGGGCCTAGACTTGGGCCTGTCTGGGCCTGGACTCAGGCAGGACCCAGGCCTGGCTATAACTGGACTCGACCCTGGTTGGGTCTTCCTAGGCCTGGACACCGCCCTGCCTGGGGCTGGACTTGGGCCTGTCTTGGCCTGTACTCAGGCAGTGCTGGCTTTAACTGGACACGGGCTGGGTCTCGCTAGGCCTGGACTCGGGCCTGTCTGTTCCTGAACTCTGGCAGGGCCTAGTTATAACTGGACCCGGGTTGGGTCTCGCTAGGCCTGGACTCGGGCAGGGCCTGGCTATAGCTGAACACCGGCTGGGTCTCTCTAGGCCTGGTCTCGGGACTGTCTGGGCCTGGACTCGGGCCGGGCCTGGCTATACATGGACTCGGGCCTGGCTATACCTGGACTCGGGCTGGGCCTCGGGAGAGGCCTGCTGAGAGTCAAATAGGTGCAGAGAGTCAGAATTCGGCTCAAAAATCACGCTCAGGAGTCAAATTTCTGACATATCAGATATTTTGAAAACTGCAGGGGGGTTTGGGCAAAATATGACCCATCGCTGTTTTCTGTAATTTGCATATTTTCTGTATAAAATGTCGTAATTTGAAAATGAAAATAGGTGCAGAGAGTCAGAATTCGGCTCAAAAATAAAGCTCAGGAGTCAAATTTCCGACCTTTCAGATATTTTGAAAACTACAGGGGGGGTTTGGGCAAAATATGAGCTATCGCTGTTTTCAGTAATTAGCATATTTTCGGTATAAAAGGACGTAATTTGAAAATGCTCCCACATACTCCCCCATTTTCTCTCATACTCCCCCACTTTACCCCATACT
This sequence comes from Procambarus clarkii, assembly GCF_040958095.1. Classification (NCBI taxonomy): domain Eukaryota; kingdom Metazoa; phylum Arthropoda; class Malacostraca; order Decapoda; family Cambaridae; genus Procambarus; species Procambarus clarkii. Next base: position 61,944,120 of record NC_091152.1, on the reverse strand, counting down.
CCCCCACTTTCCTCCATATTCCTCCACTTTCCCCCATACTCCCCCACTATCCACTATACTCCCCCACTTTCCCCCATACTCCCCCACTTTCCCCCATACTCCCCCACTTTCCCCTATTGTCACGGGGGGGTGGGCCGGGGCTCTGCTAGCACTCAGCTGCTAGGGGCTCAAAAGGCCGAATACTCAGCCCCTCCGACTCCCGGGATTCACCGGAGTCTCCTTGGTCACACAGGAGAGGACCAACAATGCCCACCTCCGCAGGTCTTTGCTTCCACCACAAAAGGGGGGTGCCACTGATTCACCCTGGAAGCCCTTCAGTCAAACACAGGGAAACTGCTGTTAGCAGTCTCCGTGGTGTAGTGGTAAGACACTCGCCTGGCGTTCCGCGAGCGCTATGTCATGGGTTCGTATCCTGGCCGGGGAGGATTTACTGGGCGCAATTCCTTAACTGTAGCCTCTGTTTAACCAACAGTAAAATGTGTACTTGGATGAAAAAACGATTCTTCGCGGCAGGGGATCGTATTCCAGGGACCATAGGATTAAGGACTTGCCCGAAACGCTACGCGTACTAGTGGCTGTACAAGAATGTAACAACTCTTGTATATATCTCAAAAAAAAAAACAGTTCCGGCCTAGACCCGTGGAGGAGTGAAGGAAGACTCAGGCTTACCTTATAACCATAACCTCCCTGAGTCTTGCCTGGCAGACAAAAAGGTTGCAGGAACTCCTTTCCCGCCTGTCTTCACTATATTCTTCTTAACAAGGTCGCCAGCTGGGTTATTATATCTGCACCCCAGCAATGCAGTTCAGTGGGTGTATTATATATTGTTTGTAGCCAGAAGATTGCTACTCCCATAGATCTGCTACTAGACTGTCGGCCCAGGGTACTCTCCCAGGAAGGTATGTGTGGCTTTACCTCTCTCTAGCCACCACGTTACTAGTTGCCACCATTCAGGCACTGATACTGATCGGATGGCGAAGGGTACACTTTTATATAAGTCCGTGCTGTCTTTACCACTCTCCAGGCAATAAGAACTTCTATAGAGAACGTAGTGTTCCCTAGGTGGCACTATGATAACCTTCGTGTATGCTCATAGAGAAATATTATAAATGGAGGCACACTTAAACACAATGATAAAATGTGTGAATTTACTGATGCAAATTACATGAACACACATACAATCACAAGTAATAAATGGATATGAAAATAAGGATAATAAGTCTGGAGATCGTCAGCCTCTTCTTCCACGACCTCCAACACTCCTTCAACTGGGCAGAAAGACAGGAGTCCCACACTCTCTCACAGGAGGGCCTCTTCACCACGTCGGCGCCTCTTCTTCACTGTCCTGCCATCCATACACACTGTCCCCTCTGACAGTCCTGGACACAAGCTGCCTTGCAGCCTATTCTACTACTAAAGTATTAATGTCCTGTTGCCACATACATAAGTAAACATTGTGGCCTAACTAGCCTACTCACACAAGTGGTAATGGGAGGGAAAATGATCTACCTTACAATCCTGGCTCACGACGCCTGTCCCTCAATGATGTGAGGTTCCCACGCTTCCTGAGTCGATCCTTGACGATCCAGGAACGTTCCACAGGTCCTCAGGTGTCGTGGAGCCTTCGTCATCGCCGTTCCAATCCCTGAGATTCAGCTACCCCAATTTTGGTTCATCGATGGGCGCTGAGCTAATCACTATTTTCCCACACTCGCCCCTTCCACAAGGCGTTGCTCCTTGTCCTAGGAACGGTGGCGTCCTTCCAAAACCCTCAGTGGATGTGACCCGGTCACAGCTAGGCTTGCCCGCCTCACCTTTTTAGGCCCTCAACGTCCAGCGTCGCCGCCCAGCGTCCTCGCCGAATATTTTCAAGTTTGGCACTCTTTTGCTCAATAAACTTGGTTCCTTTTTGCTTCCCAGAAGCGCGGGGTCTCCAGTACGTGAGATGGGCTGCGATAGCCAGCTCTAATCCACTAAGAAAGGCTTGTAGAGCCTCAAATCCTTGAGAGATGACCGAGGTGCGTCCTCTCTCTTCCAAGGTCAGGTCAACTCTGACGTTGGCGCCGCCCGGTGCACTCGGTGACGTCACGGTGGGCCCTGATTGGTCGCCCGCGACCTAAGTCGGCCAATCCGCGATCGGCTAGTGTCCCTTTCAAAACGTCATATCTGCAGTAGGGGATACTCTTTCATTTTATATCAGGGCGCCAATTTCGCCTTACTTACAACTTATAATGTAACTTTCTCCCTTAACTGGCAGCCGGTCTGGTCGCCACATATATCAATAGACTCCCTGAACCTCAGAAAATCAGTAGGAAGAGCTGATATGACTCTTAAAGCGGGCAAACGAAAGAAATAGGAGAGGGCACCGTAACATACCCCTCCCCTTAAAATAAGAGTCATATCGGAAGAGCAGCACTCAAGAGGGCAACCTATACTCTTGCTCCCTCCGTTCCTGAAGTGTCACTCCTCCAGCTGGTGACGTGGCTCGTACCACCTTGCCAGTCACTTGCCTCATTATATCTCCACCTCGCATAGGACCGGGTGTGATGGGTGTTCCCTGAACACCTACAAGAAATCCTCTCTCTGTGGCTACGAGTGTACTCCAATGGCTCGTTTCCACTGTAAGATTCAGTGCATGCAGCGCCTCCACCGCGTCGTGCACTCCGAGATAGTCTTGCACTTCCACTGCGTCCTACAGGTACTCCATTTTTCCTCTTATGAGCTCCTCTTTGCCAATCTTCTCTCTTCTCGGTTCCTCTTCTCCCATAGGTGCGTTGTCTCCTCACAGTGGCACTTGTCACCTGTACTCCATCCAGCAGCTTCACCTCTTCCACACTAGGCTTTTGCGATGGCCCAATGCCCCTCTGGTTAGGCTGGCGCCTACCCGGGGTGTACCTATTCCCTGCTTTCTTCATATTGCCTTTCCTATACCATTCGCTCCTTCGTTCCCGACGAACATTTTCACTCCTCCATGAGATTCTCTTCCCTGCAGACGTCTTCTTCGGTTCGTGGTTGGGCTCATCCACCTCCCTGTGGCTCACCTCACCACGGTGGTTCATCTTGCACCTAACACTATTCATCTGGCTGGCATAGGGTGCACTGCGTCGTGGCTCCTCCACTCTGCCCCTCACTGCCGTTCGCTCATTCACTGAGCTTATTTCATTCACGTTTCTGTGTGGAGGGAGTGCGGTCTGCAGCCTCTTCACCGCCCCAGGCGTTTGTACAGCTGCTCCTTGCCACTCCTCCACACGCATCATCAGGCTTAGTCGGAGGTCCACGTCGGGGTTTTCCACGACCTCCGACGACCTCTCTGCACTCTCGCCCTCGTTGTCGTCGTCTCTGGCGATGTTTCCCCTGGCGACGTCGGCTTCCTCACTACCATCCAGCACGACCGATACCTCACCTGGCAGGGTTGTACCGCTGCTTGCAACATAGACACTCCTGGCCCAATCGGGTTGTATCCTGCCTCCTCCGAGGTCATTACCCAGCACCATCTGTACATGTTCTAGGGGTAATTTTGGGGCTACAGCTACTATAGCTTTCTTGACTCCACAGTCGGCAATCAGCTGTACTTCGTGAATTGGCAACCTGTATTCCTCCCCCACACAATGTATCCTCACCACTCCCACAGGTGAATCATTAAATTCCTTGGGGAGGGAGAATACTCCTGGTTACCATACTTATGTCAGCACCCATATCTCGAAGAACGGCAACCTCCACTGGGTCTGACTTTCCAAACTTCACGTTCGCCCCGAAAACGAAGGGATGTTCACCCAACTTCATTTCCCAACCATTCACGTTGGGTCCACTATAATATGGGGTGTGAACAAACACTCTCTCCTCTTCCAACATTAGTCCTATATTCCTTTGGTGCTCCTCACACTCGCGGGCATAATGTCTTCTCACACCACAGTTGAAGCATCGGCTGCCTCCCCTGGGCGGCCACTCGCCAGTCTCCCTGGCGGTACCACTTGCAGACGTTCCCTGGGTCCTCCTTGGACTCCCTGTCGTCGTGTCCGGGACTGCAGCACTTGCTCCCGAGCTAGGTCCACTGCTCACAGCTTGGGGCTTCCTCCCCGCGTCCCTTGAGCTCTTGAACTGGGTTACCTCATTGGGCACACTACTCTTGGGAGAGTCCCCACCCGTCCTCGCTCCTCCTGAACTCTTAAGGTTCCCTCCCGACCTGGGGTAAGGCGAGTGTCTGCGTGGCCCCTCCCTCCTGAGATGTAGTGCCTCCTCCAGCATATCGGCGCTGTCCGCTGCAGCCTTCAGGTCCTTAATACCTGCTTCTCTCACCCTTACTCGCAACTCAGGATGGAGCACCGACATAAACTTCTCCATCACTATCAGTCGTTTGATATCATCCGCCGACTCCGCTTCTTCCGCCTTCAACCATCGTAGGAATTTCTGTTCCATATCCCTGGCGGTCTCGGCGTAAAACTTCCCCAACGCTCTTGTACACTCTCTGAACCGCTTCCGGTACATCTCCGGAGTCAGCCGGAATGAGTGGAGCACCGCATTCTTAATCGCGTCGTAACTAGTACACTCCTCTAGGTCCAACATGTTGTAGGCTTCCCGGGCCTCACCAGTCAACCTGCTCTGGACCAGAGCAACCCAATCATCTTCCGGCCACTCCTTGAGAGTTGCTATCCGTTCAAAGTGTTCGAAGAACGCCTCAGCTTCTTGTGGTTCGAACGTAGGTAAGTCACGTTCCCTTACCTTGAGGTCATCCCACCGTGCAGGCAGTGAGGGCAGACCACGTTCAACGCGACGCAATTTGACTTCTTTCTTTGCCTTTATCTCCTCCAGTCGCAGTTGTCTCTCTCCTTCTTCTCGCTGCAGCTGCAGCCGTGCTTCTCGCTCATGCTCCTCTCGCTGCAGCTCAGCTGCACGTTCCTCTCGTTGCAGCTGCAGCCGTGCTTCTCTCTCCTCTCGTCGCAGCTGGGCTTCCAGTTGCATCTTCATTATTTCCAGTTGCAGGCTCCTCTTACTACAGCTGGACCTTCCACTGCTCCCATGTTCACTGTGAATTCCCTCCACACTGGTAGGCACTTGGGGTGGCTCTAGTCGGGATGGTTCACCTTGCGACGGCTCTCCTCGGGACGGCTCCTCTCCCGTCGCCTCCTCTCGAGCTGTGAGCTGTGCCATGATCTCTATCCTTTGCTCCGCTACCTTAGTCGTCCTCAACCTGATCCCAAAGTGGTTTGCCACGTGTTGGAGCTGGGCCTTGGTACACTCTTCCAAAATTCTCTCGTCCTTTGTGTCAATAAATTTCTTTACTTTGTCCTCCTCCATCTCTATATCATTGAGCATACACGACAGCACAGACAAGTTAGTAGGCACTAATTTCACCGTTTCAGTCCCTTAGCTGGTTGAGTAACAGTACTACTGAATTCACTGGCCACACTGTATTAGTACCCTGGCAACACTTGTCTTGAAATTTGGGCCACACTGTAGCTTGATCCACGCTTCCTGGCGAAGTTCCCAGTTCTTAGCTACTGGGGTTCGAATCCTGGCAAGGTCGCCAGTTCTCTGTCACGTGGGGGTGGGCCGGGGCTCTGCTAGCACTCAGCTGCTAGGGGCTCAAAAGGCCGAATACTCAGCCCCTCCGACTCCCGGGATTCACCGGAGTCTCCTTGGTCACACAGGAGAGGACCAACAATGCCACACCTTTTCAGGCCCTCAACGTCCAGCGTCGCCGCCCAGCGTCGTCGCCGAATATTTTCAAGTTTGGCACTCTTTTGCTCAATAAACTTGGTTCCTTTTTGCTTCCCAGAAGCGCGGGGTCTCCAATACATGAGATGGGCTGCGATAGCCAGCTCTAATCCACTAAGAAAGGCTTGAAGAGCCTCAAATCCTTGAGAGATGACCGAGGTGCGTTCTCTCACTTCCAAGGTCAGGTCAACTCTGACGTTGGCGCCGCCCGGTGCACTCGGTGACGTCACGGCGGGCCCTGATTGGTCGCCCGCGACCTAAGTCGGCCAATCCGCGATCGGCTAGTGTCCCTTCCAAAACGTCATATCTGCAGTAGGGGATACTCTTTCATTTTATATCAGGGCGCCAATTTCGCCTTACTTACAACTTATAATGTAACTTTCTCCCTTAACTGGCAGCCGGTCTGGTCGCCACATATATCAATAGACTCCCTGAACCTCAGAGAATCAGTAGGGAGAGCTGATATGACTCTTAAAGCGGGCAAACGAAAGAAATAGGAGGGGGCACCGTAACACTATGCTCCTCCATTTTCCCCCATACTCCTCAATTTTCCGCCATACTCCCCCACTTTCACCCATTCTCCCCAACTTTCCCGCATGCTTCCCAACTTTCCCCTATACTCCCCCACTTGCCCCCATACATACATATTTACTTTCCCCTTCCTGGATGGGCCTGAACTCAGGCAAATTATGGCTATACCTGAACACAGGCCGGGTCTCACTAGGCCTGGACTCGGGCTTGGCTGGGCCTGGACTTGGGCCTCTCTGGGCCTGGACTCGGGCAGGGCCTGGCTATAACTGAATACGGGTTGGGTCTCGCTAGGCCTGGACTCCGGCCTGGCTGGATTTGGACTCTGCCAGGGCCTGACTATACCTGAACACGGGCCGGGTCGTGCTAGGCCTGAACTCCGTCCTGGCTGGGCCTAGACTCGGGCCTGTTTGGGTCTGGACTTGGTCAGGGCCTGGCTATAGCTGGACACGGGCTTGGTCTCACTAGGCCTGGACTCGGGCCTGTCTAAGCCTGGACTTGGGCAGGACTTTGGCCTGGTTATAACTGGACACGGGCTGGGTCTCGCTAGGCCTGGACTCGGGCCAGGCTATAACTGGACACGGGCTGGGTCTTGCTAGGCCTGGACTCGGGCCTGGCTATAACTGGACATGGGCTGGGTCTCGCTAGGCCTGGACTCGGGCCTGGCTATAACTGGACACGGGCTGGGTCTCGCTAGGCCTGGACTCGGGCCTGGACTCGTCCAGGGACTGGCTATAGCTGAACACCGGCTGGGTCTCACTAGGCCTGGTCTCGGGCCTGTCTGGGCCTGGACTCGGGCAGGGCCTGGCTATACATGGACTCGGGCCTGGCTATACCTGGACTCGGGCTGAGCTTTGGGAGAGGCCTACTGAGAGTCAAATAGGTGCAGAGAGTCAGAATTCGGCTCAAAAATCACGCTCAGGAGTAAAATTTCCGACATTTCAGATATTAAAAAATACTGCAGGGGGGTTTGGGCAAAATTTGACCCATAGCCGTTTTGAGTAATTTGCATATTTTCGGTATAGAATGTCGTAATTTGGAAATGAAAATCGGTGCAGAGTCAGAATTCGGCTCAAAAATCACGCTCAGGAGTAAAATTTCCGACATTTCAGATATTAAAAAAAACTGCAGGGGTGGGGGGGGGGGGGAAATATGACCCATCGCCGTTTTCGGTAATTAGCATCTTTTCGGTATAAAAAGTCGAAATATGAAAATGAAAGTAGGTGCTGAGAGTCAGAATTCTGCCCAAAAATCAAGCTCAGGAATCAAATTTCTGACATTATAGATATTAAAAAAATCCAGGGAGGGGGGGTTTGGGCAAAATATGACCCATCGCTGTTTTCTGTAATTTGCATATTTTCTGTATAAAAGGTCGTAATTTGAAAATGAAAATAGGTGCAGAGAGTATGAATTTGACTCAAAAATCACGCTCAGGAGGCAAATTTCCGACATTTCAGATATTTTGAAAAATGCAGAGGGGTTTGATCAAAATATGACCCATCGCCCTTTTCAGTAATTTGCATATTTTCTGTATAAAATGTCGTAATTTGAAAATGAAAATAGGTGCAGAGAGTCAGAATTCGGCTAAAAAATAATGCTCAGGAGTCAAATTTCCGACATTTCAGATATTTTGAAAACTGCAGGAGGGGTTTGGGCAAAATATGACCCATCGCTGTTTTCAGTAATTAGCATGTTTTCGGTATAAAAGGACGTAATTTAAAAATGCTCCCCCATTTTCTCTCATACTCCCTCTCTATCCCCTATACTTCTCCACTTTCCCCCATACCCGCCCCACTTTTCCCCATACTCCCCCACTATCCCCGATACTCCCCAACTTTCCCCCATACTTTCCCACTTTCCTCCATATTCCTCCACTTTCCCCCACTATCCCCTATTTTCCCCAATACTCCCCCACGCTCCTCCACTTTCCCCCATACTCCTCAACTTTCCGCCATACTCCCCCACCTTCCCCCACTTTCCCCCATTCTCCCCAACTTTCCTGCATGCTTCCCAACTTGCCACCATACATACATATTTACTTTCCCCTTCCTGGCTGGGCCTGGACTCAGGCAAATTATGGCTATACCTGAACATGGGCCGGGTCTCGCTAGGCCTGGACTCCGGCTTGGCTGGGCCTGGACATGGGCCTGTCTGGGCCTGGCTGGGCCTGGCTGGGCCTAGACTTGGGCCTGTCTTGGCCTGGACTTAGGCAGAGCCTGGCTATACCTGAACACGGGCTGGGACTCGCTAGGTCTGGACTCCGTCCTGGCTGGGCCTAGACTCGAGCCTGTCTGGGTCTGGACTTGGTCAGGGCCTAGCTATAGCTGGACACGGGCTGGGTCTCACTAGGCTTGGAATTGGGCCTGTCTAAGCCTGGACTCGGGCAGGACTCTGGCCTGGCTATAACTGAACGCGGGCTGGGTCTCGCTAGGCCTGGACTCGGGCCTGTCTGGGCCTGGACTCGGGAAGGGACTGGCTATAGCTGTACATGGGCTGCTTTCCGCAAGGCCTGGACTCTGGGCTGTCTGGGCCTGGACTTGGGCAGGGCCTGGCTAGAACTGAACACGGGCTGGGTCTCGCTAGGCCTGGACTCGGGCCTGTCTGGGCCTTGGAGTCGGGCAGGGCCTGGCTATACCTGAACACGGGCCGGGCTTCGCTAGGGCTGGACTCGGGCATGTCTGTGCCTAGACTCGACCCTGGTTGAGTCTCCCTAGGCCTGGACACCGGCCTGCCTGGGCCTGGACTCGGGCAGGGTCTGGCTTTAACTGGACACGGGCTGGGTCTCGCTAGGCCTGGACTCGGGCCTGTCTGGTCCTAGACTCGTTCAGTGCCTAGCTATAGGTGGACACCGGCTGCGTCTCGCTAGGCCTGGACTCGGGACTATCTGGGCCTTGACTCGGACAGGGCCTGGCTATAGCTGGACACGAGCTAGGTCTCACTAGGCCTAAACTCGGGCCCTTCTGGGCCTGGACTCGGGCAGGGCCTGGCTATAACTGGAAACGGGCTGGGTCTCGGTAGGCCTGGTCTCGGGCCTGTCTGGGCCTGGACTCGTTCAGGGACTGGCTATAGCTGGACACCGGCTGGGTCTCGGTAGGCCTGGTCTCGGGCCTGGACTCGTTCAGGGACTGGCTATAGCTGGACACCGGCTGGGTCTCGGTAGGCCTGGTCTCGGGCCCTGGACTCGTTCAGGGACTGGCTATAGCTGGACACCGGCTGGGTCTCGCTAGGCCTGGTCTCAGGCCTGTCTGGGCCTGGACTCGGGCAGGGCCTGGCTGTACATGGACTCGGGCCTGGCTATACATGGACTCGGACTGGGCCTCGGGAGAGGCCTGCTGAGAGTCAAATAGGTGCAGAGAGTCAGAATTCGGCTCAAAAATCACGCTCAGGAGTCAAATTTCCGACATTTCAGATATTTTGAAAACTGCAGGGGCGTTTGGGCAAAATATGACCCATCGCTGTTTTCTGTAATTTGCATATTTTCTGTATAAAAGGTCGTACTTTGAAAATGAAAATGGGTGCAGAGAGTATGAATTCGACTCAAAAATCACGTTCAGGAGGCAAATTTCCGACATTTCAGATATTTTGAAAACTGCAGGAGGGGTTTGGGCCAAATATGACCCATCGCTGTTTTCAGTAATTAGCATGTTTTCGGTATAAAAGGACGTAATTTGAAAATGCTCCCCCATTTTCTCTCATACTCCCCCACTTTCCCCCACTATCCCCTATACTTCTCCACTTTCCCCTATACCCCCCCCCCACTTTTCCCCATACTCCCCCACTATCCCCGATACTCCCCAACTTTCCCCCATACTTTCCCACTTTCCCCTATGCTCCTCCACTTTCCCTCATACTCCTCAACTTTCCGCCATACTCCCCCACTTTCCCCAACTTTCCCGCATGCTTCCCAACTTTCCCCCATACTCCCCCACTTGCCACCATACATACATATTTACTTTCCCCTTCCTGGCTGGGCCTGGACTCTGGCAAATTATGGCTATACCTGAACACGGGCCGGGTCTTGCTAGGCCTGGACTCCGGCCTGGCTGGGCCTGGCTGGGCCTGGCTGGGCCTAGCTGGGCCTGGCTGGGCCTAGGCTTGGGCTTGTCTGGGCCTGGACACGGGCTGGGTCTCATTAGGCCTGGACTCGGGCCTTGCTGGGCCTGGACTTGGGAAGGGACTGGCTATAGCTGTACACTGGCTGCGTTTCTCAAGGCCTGGACTCGGGCCTGGACTTGCGCAGGGCCTGGCTGTAACTGAATACGGGTTGGGTCTCGCTAGGCCTGGACTCGGGCCCGCCTGGGCCTTGGAGTCGGGCAGGGCCTGGCTATACCTGGACATGGGCCGGGCTTCGCTAGGGCTGGACTCGGGCAGGGCCTGGCTATAACTGAACAGTCACTACGCCTGGACTCGGGCGTGTCTGGGCCTGCACTCGGGCAGGACTCGGGCCTGGCTATAACTGGACATGGGCTGGGTCTCCCTAGGCCTAGACTAGGGCCTGTCTGGGCCTGGACTCGGGCTTGTCTGGGCCTGAACTCGGGCAGGGCTTGGCTATAACTGGACAAGGGCCAGGTCTCGCTAGGTCTGGACTCGGGCCTGTCTGGGCATGGACTCGGGCAGGGCCTAGTTATAACTGGACCCGGACCTAAAATGACCGAACTTAACCCTACCTAACCTAACCTAACCTACCCTAATTTAACCTAGACTATCACAACTAAGTAAATAATTAATGCTCTGAATACAAAATAATAATAATAATTCAAATATACTAATTGGAAGCATTTTATTAAAAATAAAGAAAACCACTCGGCCTATTAGGCAAATCTGGGCCTTGCATAGTAGGCAGAGAAGTGCGTTCTGGCTACAAGAGTAATATATTTATATATATTTATATATATATATATTTATATATGTCGTACCTAGTAGCCAGAACGCACTTCTCGGCCTACTATTCAAGGCCCGATTTGCCTAATAAGCCAAGTTTTCCTGAAATATTATATTTTCTTCAATTTTTTTCTTATGAAATGATAAACCTACCCATTTCATTATGTATGAGGTCAATTTTTTTTTATTGGAGTTAAAATTAACGTAGATATATGACCGAACCTAACCAACCCTACCTAACCAAACCTAACCTATCTTTATAGGTTAGGTTAGGTTAGGTAGCGGAAAAAGTTAGGTTAGGTTAGGTCAGGTAGGTTACGTTGCCGAAAAACAATTAATTCATGAAAACTTGGCTTATTAGGCAAATCGGGCCTTGAATAGTAGGCTGAGAAGTGTGTTCTGGCTACTAGGTACGACATATATATATATATATATATATATATATATATATATATATATATATATATATATATATATATATATATATATATATACATTTGAGTGAGGTGGGAGGGGTGATGTGGCATTAACACAAGACAGAACAAGAGGGGATATTAATAGGGTATTAAAAGTATCAACACAAGACAGAACACAAACAATGGGTATTGAATAGAAGTGTTTGTAGAAAACCTATTGGTCCATATTTCTTGATGCTTCTATATTGGAGTGGAGTCTTGAGGTGGGTAGAATATAGTTGTGCAATAATTGGCTGTTGATTGCTGGTGTTGACTTCTTGATGTGTAGTGCCTCGCAAACGTCAAGCCGCCTGCTATCGCTGTATCTATCGATGATTTCTGTGTTGTTTATTAGGATTTCTCTGGCGATGGTTTGGTTGTGGGAAGAGATTATATGTTCCTTAATGGAGCCCTGTTGCTTATGCATCGTTAAACGCCTAGAAAGAGATGTTGTTGTCTTGCCTATATACTGGGTTTTTTGGAGCTTACAGTCCCCAAGTGGGCATTTGAAGGCATAGACGACGTTAGTCTCTTTTAAAGCGTTCTGTTTTGTGTCTGGAGAGTTTCTCATGAGAAGGCTGGCCGTTTTTCTGATTTTATAGTAAATCGTCAGTTGTATCCTCTGATTTTTGTCTGTAGGGATAACGTTTCTATTAACAATATCTTTCAGGACCCTTTCCTCCGTTTTATGAGCTGTGGAAAAGAAGTTCCTGTAAAATAGTCTAATAGGGGGTATAGGTGTTGTGTTAGTTGTCTCTTCAGAGGTTGCATGGCTTTTCACTTTCCTTCTTATGATGTCTTCGATGAAACCATTGGAGAAGCCGTTATTGACTAGGACCTGCCTTACCCTACAGAGTTCTTCGTCGACTTGCTTCCATTCTGAGCTGTGGCTGAGAGCACGGTCGACATATGCGTTAACAACACTCCTCTTGTACCTGTCAGGGCAGTCGCTGTTGGTATTTAGGCACATTCCTATGTTTGTTTCCTTAGTGTAGACTGCAGTGTGGAAACCTCCGCCCTTTTCCATGACTGTTACATCTAGAAAGGGCAGCTTCCCATCCTTTTCCATCTCGTAAGTGAAACGCAGCACGGAACTCTGCTCAAATGCCTCCTTCAGCTCCTGCAGATGTCTGACATCAGGTACCTGTGTAAAAATGTCGTCAACATACCTGCAGTATATGGCCGGTTTCAAGTTCATGTCGACTAAGACTTTTTGCTCGATGGTACCCATGTAGAAGTTTGCAAACAGGACACCTAGGGGAGAACCCATGGCGACCCCATCTACTTGCTTATACATGTGCCCATCCGGGCTCAAGAAGGGTGCCTCTTTAGTACAAGCTTGGAGTAGTTTCCTCAGAATATTTTCTGGCATGTCAAGAGGAGTACAGGCTGGATCACGATACACTCTGTCGGCTATCATTCCGATTGTCTCGTCCACAGGTACGTTGGTAAACAGCGATTCTACGTCCAATGAGGCTCTTATCCCTGTGGCCCGTGTGCCCCGCAGTAAGTCAACAAATTCCTTTGGAGACTTCAGGCTGAAGGCGCAAGGAACATAAGGAGTCAGCAGGCCGTTGAGTCGCTTCGCCAGTCTGTACGTGGGTGTGGGTATCTGGCTAATGATTGGCCGAAGTGGGTTTCCAGGCTTGTGCGTCTTGACATTTCCATACGCATATCCAGGTTTATATTCCCCAATGATATATATATATATATATATATATATATATATATATATATATATATATATATATATATATATATATATATATATATATATATATATATATATATATTTATATATATATATATCACACACACACTCATGGCATGCTCAATAATTTATCTAACGGTTCCATATATCATAACCAGAGGCTGTATCATTAAACAAAATAGTGTATAAATATTTATTTACAATAATGAAATACACATTTCACATACATTTTCAGTCACCTGGTGAAGAATTTATTATATCAACCAGAATCAAGAGTTCCAGCTAAACAAATACACTAAAGCACAATTCTTTTATTCAGGAGTTAAATACTGTACTGCTGCTTTATCTAAATTTAACCAAAGACTATTAATTTTTGCAATTACATTGCAGCAGCCATAGAGTTACTTGTCTTTAGTGAAGGTTGTGACGGTAACGCGTTGGTGTTCGGCTGTTCAAAAGCTAGGGGTATGGCCTCGTCACATAGAAACAAAAAAATAGAAAATCTGGAACTTTGTCTGTGGTAAGGTAATGAGAAGACACACAAAACACAAGTAAATTTAACAATGCGATTTTAATTACGTTAGAAAAAGCAAAACATGAATAAAATGGACATACAAATTTGTATAATAAAATCAATCAATCAAAATAATAAGAATAATCAAATGACAAAATGAAAAGTTACGTTAAGACAAGTGAGTAATAACAAGTGTACAATATACAATCAGATAAGAGGTGCAGGAATATTGGCTTTAAGCTATCACCTCTCTTAGTACACGTAAGCCACAGCTTAGTCTACCAACGAGACGTGTTAACTTGTTGAAAGCACTGGATATTCTGAGAGCGGTAGGTCATGTGGTCCCAGACATCAGGTAGTGTGGGGGGGGGGGTGGAGGGCAGGTGCAGCTGGACACGCAGCCAATCAGCAATGAGCAAGCGACAGACAGGTAGTTTGGCGGTTCGAGGTGGAGCAGGTGTTCCTGGCTGCATACGTTTTGCGCTCAGGCAAACCTTGCTGGTGTAGTTGTTGGATATTTCTTCCATACTAGTTTTATATAGATGTATAGCGACGTATTTTGGAGGGAAGAGCAGGCTCTATCTCTTGAAGGAGATTATTGTCACAAGGTAAAGTCATACTTCCTATAGTCCATGCCACCCATCTTGTGTTCAAATTTCGGGATCAATTGATATCCATGGTCCTTTCCATCCTTGTAGAGAACAGCAATACAACCAAGGGCAAATCCTAGTGGTATACCCACTCTGAATGAACGTTCTGAAAAATACCAGCTCTCTTAACACGTTAAAGCAATAACATGATGCTTAACACAAGTACTGTATGTACCTCATAGCAGTAGATTAATATACAAGAAAATTATTCCCTTACGCCATCTAAGAGTAACTGGGTGTAGGAGTAAAAAAGAGGGGTATAGTGGTCTGGGGGATTGAATCTGGTGCTGGGGGTTTTGACCTTTGGCCAGTCTGCACAGACTCATGGCACACCTGGTGATGTCGTGAACTCCAAAACGATGGTCCTAATGGGAGCTAAGCCTAACCCCTTCTCTTGGGCCCCGATTGGTTAAAAGAAGAAGGAACCATTAAAATGTGTAGCGCAAAGTGCTAGGCGCTACCTGTGCTAGGCGAGCTGCCTCATTCAAATGTGGGCACTAACATTATATGCATCTATTGTCCATTGACCCAAAATATCTGTGTGTGCTAACCTGAATTTCATCAAATTGACTATGATTTTTATAGGGAATTCACCAATTAGCTACAAATCAACCCTCACATTTCCCACTATTGTCGTAGAATAGTAGGAAAAGTTAAGTCTCCTACTTCTTGTGGCCAAGTGCAAAACCTGTACCAAGGCTAAAGAAAAAACATGATTGATATACCAGTACAATAAGTGGATCAGCGTGTGTGGGACAGAGTAACCTGTATGAGGGGGTGAATTTGCCGACATGTTATATAGAGCAGAGACCTGGATGATCTCATCTTTGGTGGCCTAGAAACCTTCCTTGCCACCTACCTTCACAAAAAATACTTGCCCACCACATGAGTGGAATTGTTGGAAGTGCTATGTGCAGCTTCCAGTTGACATACCAGGGGCAATCTTCATTGTGTCATTTGTCTACACTACTTGTCAAATTTCATTATGTACTATAATAAAACACCATTTCATAGAATTAATTACTAATCTAGGAAATCAGAAACTTCTATTACAAAGAGATTAAAAAAAGGTTAATTACATACTCTACAAAGTAGAGTTTTTAAGGGGGGGGTGATATGACTGAAATATCAAAAATGTGTGCAGGGGGATACTAAATATTAATATGGTGCTAAAAATAAAAAGGTAAGGTAAGGTAATTATCAAAAGAATTCACCAAACCGGGAAGGCTATGTAGCACCATCAAAGTGCGAAATAATCAGAGGGCGCTAAATATCACCAAGAATGCCAATACGAGAACAAAAAGGCGAACGATATCAAAAGTATTCGATTCACCTAGAATTCTATCGAGGGACAAGTGACCGCGAGGGACAGTCAGAAAGCAAGACACACGCTCGTCCTGGAAGTCAGGACATTCAACAAGGATATGCACAACTGTAAGAAGGACAACGCAATTCGGACAATAAGGAGCAGGGCAGCGCTCCATTAAGTGACCTTGGGTTAAGCGAGTATGACCAACCCGCAGCCGTGCCAAAGCAGTTTCCCACCGCCGGTTACGGTGGCAGGAGGAAGGCCACAGGGACACACTACGTTTGAGAGTACGCAGCTTGTTACCAACCACAGAGGACCAACAACCCTGCCAACGGGCAAGAATGGAAGAATGAATAACAGGATAAAAGTCGGAATAAGGAATACCTTTACGGGAGATGGGACAAGAACGGATAACTTCCTTAGCGGCAGCATCCGCACGCTCATTGAAAGAAACACCAATATGGCTGGGAACCCAGCAAAACTCTACTGATTTAAATTTACTAGAAATAAGAAACAGCCAATGTTGAATCTCGATGACCACCGGATGGACAGGATTAAAGGAATCTAGAGCCATGAGGGCAATACGAGAGTCAACCACAACCACAAAGGAGGAATGAGAATGAGAAAGCAAGAGACGAAGAGCATAGAGAATAGCATAAAGTTCTGTATAGACGCTAGCCTCCGAAGGGAGGCGACACATATAAGTACGGTCAGGAAAAACAACAGAGTAGCCCACACCATCCGCAGACTTAGACCCATCGGTGAAGATGGAAATGGAGTGGGAGTGCGAAGAAAAGTGCTCAGGGAAGAGGCTTTTCAGAATTGTAGGAGGGGTAAAGGCTTTAGTAACACAAGTCAAGGACGTACAAAACTTGGGAAGGGGGACTCTCCACGGAGGTAAGGAAGGAACAATACGAGGAGAAACATTAGAAATATGAACAGAAAGAGAATCCTGTAAGCGAGATAACCGGACAGAAAGTGGGAGACAATGAAGAGGAACAGAAACCACAGAAGGAGGAAAAGTCAATGCACGACAGAGGCGAGAGGAAGGATGTTGGAAGGACCGCGCAAGATATCAAAGACAGTAGCGATCACGGCGGTCCTGAAGAGAGAGAAAGCCAGTGTCAACATACAAACTAAGGGCGGGAGTCGAACGAAAGGCACCAGAGCTGAGACGCAACCCAGTATGGTGCAAAGCATCAAGACGGCGAAGAGTAGAAGGAGAAGCAGATGAGTAAGCAGGGCAACCATAATCGAGCTTAGACAGGACGAGAGAGGAATGTAAAGCAAGGAGAGTGCGCCTATCCGCTCCCCAAGAAGTATGGGACAATACCCGAAGGAGGGTAAGGGCCTTAGAGCATTCAACTCGGAGGTAAGAGATATGGGCTGACCAAGACAAACGAGTGTCAAAGACTAACCCCAAAAGCTTCGCGGAATCCCTGTACACAATGGGATGACCATAAAGCGACAAAGAGGAACGAAGAACGACATGCTTCCGAGTAAAAGTCATAGCACAAGTCTTAGACGCAGAGAACTTGAAGCCATGATCGGTGGCCCCAAGACGACACGGCATCAATCGCAAGTTGAAGCCGCCGTTGAAGGAGAGGGGAATCATCACCCCGACAGCAAAGGGTAAGATCATCAACATAGAGAGCAGAGAAGACACCAGAAGGAAGAGAGGAAAGAAGACCGTTGAGGGCAACTAGAAAAAGAGTAGTGCTCAGAACACTACCCTGGGGTACACCCTCATACTGCTGAAAAGGGGCAGAGAGAGCAGTATGCTAAAAATAAAAAATAAAAGAAAATTGGACAAATTTAGATTCTAAAAATATCTATGTATATATATTGGCTTGGAAATGGGGTTATAGATTTAAAGAACAAATTACTTTTTAACACAATACATAGAGATTTGCTGGATTGTTTCAAGTACTGTAGAAGCTCGATAATCCGGGGCCCGCCGATCCGGAAAATACACTAATCCGGCAAAAATCTTGACCAGATAAAGTTATTTCCCTATTTGGCCAAAATGTCCTTAGAACCTGGACTAGCAGATATTTGGCCACATCAGCGTATACTGTTAGAGAGTCAAGATCCGACCCGGTTAACTTGCTACCGATGTTGCCCAATCTGGACAAGCCGGACAAGTAGAGATTATTCCGGATCACAAAGGCAGGCTTCGGGCTGTACCGTATTAATCCCATATAGCTGTGGCTCGAGGAGTGTGATGTAGGAGGGGTGGGGTGGGTGGGTAGTGTCGGGAGAGAGGGGAGCATTGGGAAGGACTGCCTGGGGAATAAGGGAGCATGCAGAGGGGTCTATACAATACAGTAATAACCAATAATTTTAGAACAATTCATCACAGTTAAAAACAAAAGAAATATTATATAATACTCTATTATAACAAATACTGTATACAAGATTCCTTAAAGCAATTTGCACAGGCTTAAGTTTGCTCCTTAAATATTGGGATTTTTTTCCGCCTGGCGGCCTACGTAACGTGCTGCACCATCAGTGAAACATTTTTTAAATAACTTTTTTGTTTTCATAGTAACAGTGAACATTTTTGCCCAAGACTATATCTGGTAGCAGCATCAATCATTCTGGAGGTGTTAAATGAAGAGGGTTACCCCTAACAATTAAAGACAAGTAACATGTTATGCAACTTTGTGAAAGTGGCTGGTTGACTTCAAGTGTTGCCAAGGACTTTAATATAGGCACCAGTTCTGTTTCTGATATATGGAAACAAAAAGGGCAATACCTAAAATACATTTCAACCAGTGAGAGTGAAGGTGCTAGCACTAGCAGAGGGTGCAGTAGAAAAATTTTAAAGCATTCAAAGCACGTATAATTGGATGAGGCTGTGTACAAGTGGTTTGCTCAGCACCGCACAGCTGGCGTGACAATTCGCGGTCCAGAAATAAGAAATGCTGCAAGCAGGTTTGCAACAAGCCTTGAAATAAAGGATTTCCAAGCAAGTGATGGGTGGGGTTGCAAGGTTCAAAGCAAGGCACAATATTATTAAGAGGAAAATTTTGGGTGAAAATTTGAGTGTAGATACAAGCAGTGAAGAACCATTTAAACATCATTTAAGAACATACATTTTGTCAAATAATTTATATTCGTATCAAATTTATAATGCTGATGAAACTGAGCTGTATTGGAGGAGTTTACCGGAAAAAAACTCTAGCTATGAGGAGTGAGGGTTGTGTGTCAGGGCGTAAGGTTAAAAAGGACAGGCTGTCGGCCATGATATGTGCCAATGCCGATGGCACAGACAGAATCACGTGTGCAATTGTTGGCAAATCAAAGAAACCAAGAGCTTTGCAACATTGCTTGGATAAACTGCCTGTGAAATATTATAACTGAAAGAATGCATTGTTTACACAGGCGATCTTTCTTTCTTGGTTTCATGATGTGTTCTGCAAGGACGTTCGTGACCAAGTTTAAGTGAGGCCAAGCAAAGTTCAGGCTTTGCTGTTGCTTGATAATGCACCTGCCCACCCCAGAATTGACACGTTAACCTCACATGATGGCAAGATAACGTGTATGGCACTTCCTCCTAATATAACCTCTTTCATCCAGCATATGGATCAGGGCGTTATCTGTGTCACGAAGAGGTTGTACACCAAAAAGATGTTCAGCGAAGTTTTGGTGGTTTTGCCTTAAGAAGATGATGTGGAACTCTGTGTGGATAACAGGGCTAAAAGAACCCTTGAGAATTTGAAGAACTATTCCATCGAGGAAGCCATCTATAACTGGGCCAAGGTGTGGAGTAAAGTAAAGGATTAGATTTTGAAGAATTACTGGAAATAATTCCTCACATGTACGGTCAACAATGAGGAGGATGAAGAAATGAATTTTGTAGGATTTACAGATGAAATCCATGGAATATTCAGAAATGCTGGCAAAAATTTAGAAAGACGGGATGTGGTTGATTGGCTTGAAAAGAGATGCTAATGACCCTGGATATGGTGTGATGAGTGAAGAAGAGATTCTCCAGTCTATTACTGGTGAGGTTAACAAAGAGGTGGAGGATACCTGGTTGATACCTGGTTGATGGGGTTTTGGGAGTGCTTCTATTCCCCTTCTATTCTATTCTCTATTGACTTGTGAGTGTTTGGTCCACCAGGCTGTTGCTTGGAGCAGCCCGCAGGCCCACTTCTCTTGAAAATATCCACAGTTGTTCCGGCAATATTTCTGATAGTCGCTGGTAGGACGTTAAACAACCATGGACCTCTGATGTTTATACAGTGTTCTCTGATTGTGCCTATGGCACCCCTGCTCTTCACTGGTTTTATTCTGCATTTTCTTCCATATCGTTCACTCCAGTACGTTGTTATTTTACTGTCTAGATTTGGGACCTGGCCCTCCAGTATCTTCCACGTGTAGATGGAACCGAAGGCAACGCCGGCTCCAAACCTGGCACCTGTGGCCTACCCCAACGATCCGAACCCCGAGCCCTGGCACAACTCTTCCGGGAAGAACCCCCTCCCCCCCCCCAACAGGACCCCCGGAGAACCAACAAGTCGGACATCGGACGACAGCTAGAAGAAGCTGCTTGCAAATACCGCTCAACCGCAGAGTCCACAAGCAGCATGGGACAAAAGGGCGAAGAAAACCTAAAAGCCAGGGCCCAAGCAGATTCTAAAGATAAGGAGAGCACAACCTGCCAACATGCGAGATGCACGGGGAAAAAACGCGACACCTCATTCCGCAAGATTGGAACAAACAGCCTCAGCAGCGCAAACGACGCATGAGCAGCCGAGACCAAGGCACAAGGCCAGGGATCGGCCCCAAGGGCCTCTACATCCTCCGCAAGCCAATCCAAAGGCACCTCCAGGAGGGAAAAGAAGTGCAAGACCGAAGCCAACAAGCCACAAGCTCAGTCCTCGACCACAAGCGCAGCCAACAGGGAGGAAACCTGCACGTGAAGCTGAATTGTGCCAGCATCCCGCAGAAGAGCAGGGCTGAACAAGCAAGTATTAAGGTGCTCAAATTCGCCCCCCAAGTAAACCTGGACCACGTCAATGCCTTGCACCACTCAAGCGTGCGAGTACGACAGAAAGCACTCCAAGCATCCAACAATGGGCAGTCCGCAAGCCAAGACGACTCCGGAACTTCATAACGAACTGAGTATGGGTACAAAAACCCAAACCAAAAGGAAGACGGATCCATTATAGAGGCATAATCCGGGTCGCGCAGGAGGCAAGCCGCAATGGCTGCCCGCACCTCAGTAGACAAGACACGGGAAGCCGAAAACCTTCGGAAGGACGGAACTGAAGGTCCCACAGGGATACGGAACCAAACCCAAATCCAACTTGTACGCAGAGGAGGAAAAAGAAAATCCCCACTTCTTGTAACAGAAAGCCCTGCTCTGAGGATTGGAAAACCCATGTGGGGTCCAACAGGGCCCCAAGGGCTCCCAAGGTAGCTTTTCCCCAACCCCGGGAACCTCCACATCAGGCCCACTGGTCAGGCCCCGGAGCCACAGCTGGAGGAATGAACTCGAATGCCTCTGTCTCCACCCTGGAAGGGGCAACCACCGAAACTGCCCAAGTTTCAGAAACCTCTAAATCCCGCCCCGACTCCGAAGCCCTCAGATGCTTTGGAACCAGAAGCAAATGGGGAAGGGACGGACCAAAACCACCTCACATTAATTGTTATATTATAACTTAGATCAATAGCATCGTTAGGTTGATTGCTACTGCTGCTTTTATATATTTTAGTTAACAATAAGTATAAGTGTGTATTAACCCTTAAACTGCACATGGCGAATATATACGCCATGAGTAACATGTCCCACCGTGCGCATGGCGTATATATACGCCAAAGGGTGCAAGGCACGATTCAAATGTCCCGCTGTTTAAAGGGGTCACCCATACCGTAGCCAGGGGCGATTGTAAACAGACGCCATCTTGGAAAAAAATCTAGAGCAGGCCTCCTTTGTTTCCCAGGCCTTAGTTAGTGGCCAGACACCATGGGGAGCGCACCACGACCCAGCATCCGACCTCGCTCAGCGCACTGCGCCGTGCAGTCTTTGACCGAAGACGAAATAGCCAATGAATTGTTTAAAGACGTTGATGAATCTGATATTGACGAACTCGGATATAGATGAGGACTATACACAGCCTGATGAAATAGAAACCACGGACAGTGAGGGTGAACAAGTTGGTGCCACGAGGGTGATGATGCCATGAGTTACCCGCTACTACTCAACACCACTTCGCACCCCAAGCACATAGTTCATGTGTTCCATTGCAAGTTTATGATATGATCGACGAGTTTGAAACAGGTGAATTATTCTCTGATTTTAGTGATGCAGAATCGGAGAACAGTTTTGCCACGGCTGCTAGTGCCAGTACAAGTTTCGCCGCATCAGCTGCCCGCCCAGCCAAGCACCGCCGCATAGAACAATATGGCGACAATGAGGAACAAATCCCCCTCATGTTCCAATACTTTTCCCTCATCGACCCTTCCTGCCCCTACTGTTGCTAGATCTGCTTCAGCTCCTGGTCCCCGGATTCCTCGCCGTGGTGCAGCTAATGGCTTTCGGAAGACAGCAGGTTTATTTGTGTGGAGTGATGGGGGAAGATTTTGTTCCTCAAATTCCTGACTCTGACAATAGAGATGTGGGAATTACAGATATTTTCCCTGATATAGGTGACAAAATGAGTGAAATGGACTTCTTTACTACATATTTTGATGAGCCGCTCATGGAACATATCGTTCACAAAACGAACAGACTTGCGGCTGATCTCATTGAAGGTGAGGAGGTATCAGACTTTTCACGACTACAGCGTTGGAAAGAGACAACTGTAGGTGAACTGTATGTTCACAATGAGAACTCTATGTGTTTTTCGAAATTTGTATGTTGATGAAACATTGTGTGAAACACACAATATCACATTATTTGAGCAAAGACAATGCTGTTCCAACACCATTGTTCGGGAAATATATGTCCCGAGACAGATTTCTGTTGATCCTATGGTGCCTTCATTTTGCAAATAATGCAGACGAGAGACAGGATGATAGGCTTTAGAGGGTGAGGCACGTGCTAAATGAACTGATTGGAAAGTTCCGAGATTACTATGTACCAGCTTAGAAGCTGTTTATTGATGGATCCCTTGTGCTTTTCAAAGGACATGCTGCCTTCAAGCAGTATATTCCCTTAAAATGCCACCGATTTGGATTAAAATTCTTTGTGCTCTGTGACTGTGAATCAGGAATGGTGTTACACATGATACTGTATTCCGCTACAAATGTAGACATTTCTGCTAATGACCAACATGGCTTCTTCAGGTAGTGTGGTGAAGGCACTGCTTGCACCATATCTGAACAAGGGCCACATATTGTACACAGATAACTATCATACCAGTCCCTTACTAACCAAATTCTTGCTTGAAAATAAAACTGGAGTGTGGCACAGTAAAGCCAAAACGAAGGGAAATGCCTGTGTTTGACACTGCTATGCAAGTAGGTGATTGCGAGGTAAGAAAAAGTGGTGCAATACTTTCAGTGCAGTGGAAAGACAGACGTAAAGTGAACATGCTGACCACCATTCACCCTGGTTCAATGGTGGACAGTGGCAATGTGAACAGAACAACAAAACAAGTAATATATAAGCCAGATTGTGTGATGGACTACAACATCAACATGCGTTTAGTTGATAAATGTGACATGATGGTGGGTGCTGTAGAGAGAGTACGGAAAACAGTGAAGTAGACGAAGAAAATGATTTTCCACCTTATTGACGTAACAATGCTGAACAGTTACAACATGTATCTTGTGAAAACAGGTAGAAAACCATATTTCCGTTCGTTTAGTTTTCAATTTGTGAAACAGTTGTGAAACGTAGTTTGCCAAACTACGTAAGTTTGGCAAAGACACCCCTGGCATACAAAGACCCATTCAAGACCCAAAATTGAACCATGCTCCTGCACCCAGGCTCGCTTACAGGGAGGCCTTTTTGGCACACCAAATCAAGAAATTACCACCAACTGGAGCTCGTGTAGCAGGCCAGCGTCGGTGTGTTGTGTGTTCCAGCACCAAAATGAGGCCACAGAAACGTAAATTGGTGATGACATGGTGTGAAGCATGTGCAGTCCCTCTGTGCCATATCGACTGTTTCGCACAGTATCACAGTCTCCTGGAGTACTAAATGTGTAATACTTTTGTAAATAAATGTACATATCAAGTTAATTTTAGTGTTTATATTGAAAAACAAAAACAAATACTTTGTATATTTCCTGTAAACTATACCATTTTGGTGGGCATACTAGTGACACTAATATGTGAGCGCATAGGGAGTTTATACCAGTTTTATTATAATACAACGCCTAGTGATAATTGGAACAATACTAGCGAAAAAAATTATTGTAAAATGTGCCAAGAATATTGTAAATAATGCCGCGAAAATAAATTCGCGGAAACTCGGGCATCCTGAGCGGCCGTGAGTGACGGCTCCTTGACGCATCACCCTTGAGCGCTCACGCTCTGTGACGTCATCGGCCAACTTGTTGGCTCAATTATGTCATTGGTAAGTACAATAGAATTTTTGTTATTATTTTTCCTGTGCTCTGGGGACACAAATTAACATGTTTAGAAGACAAAAAAAAAATTAGAATTTATTTTTTCTTGCGCACAGGGGTGTGAATGTCCTCAGGACCCCTTAGCAGCTTAAGGGTTAAAGAGGAAAAAGTTAGGAAAGAAAATCCTTAAAATATAGAATGGCACTTTGTTGCATCACATGGAAGGGTAGAGAGACTTAGATGCCAAGTTCACTCGGGGCAAGCACGATACATAAGCCTCCAGAACAAAATCTCATTTTAGCAGGGAAATACAGTACAGAGTGTATACAGACTGTACACACAGTTCTAATAGTTAATAATGGTGTGATAAAAAATACATAACACAAATGCAGGCGATGAGTCACAAAGTGGGTGAAATATATTAACCAGACCACACACTAGGAAATGAAGGGACGACGACGTTTCGGTTCGTCCTGGACCATTCTCAAGTCGATTGAGAATGGTCCAGGATGGAACAAAACGTCGTCGTCCCTTCATTTTCTAGTGAGTGGTCTGATTTACATCACACAAAGTACAAAATGTACATGTCTAGATATTAAATCAGCCAATCATATTATATAATGTATTTATCTAGAGAAAAAGATAAACTTACTGGCAGCTCCTATTACATTCCCTGCAGCATTTCCTCCAAGGAAATAATTTAAGCCGTCATCTTTGTTTCGCAGATTTGTTGATACACACGTCACTGCTGCAAATGTTGCCCCTGCAGACGCAAGAGGGAAAGTCACCTGAATTTATTTAGTTAGTGTGGGCACATAACCTTGAGGTTTTGTGACCATTAGCACATCTTAAGTCGATAATACCAACCCTGCAAT
Organism: Procambarus clarkii; assembly: GCF_040958095.1. Classification (NCBI taxonomy): domain Eukaryota; kingdom Metazoa; phylum Arthropoda; class Malacostraca; order Decapoda; family Cambaridae; genus Procambarus; species Procambarus clarkii. The sequence goes on along the minus strand of NC_091152.1, from coordinate 61,918,954 downwards.
ATAAATGTTATTATTAATATTCTATTGTACTATAATACAAAAAATAATGCAACACCTTTTCAACATTTTTAAATGTATTTACAACAGTAATTTATTAATTATTATTCATCCATGTAGGCATAACAAAAAACCAGCGTTGAATGTAATGAAACGCCATTTTCTGGGTGAGTCCTGGAGGCTCCCCGGAGCTATCCCAGGCTGCTATGCTAATGTCAGACTTTGGCATCAGTCATGTGTATGGAGTTCTTAGGCCTACCGGGGACCACGGCCAGAACCGGGCCCCCTCAGAGAGGCAAGGGGAGCAATGGCCTATAGAAGCCCCCGTGTGGTTGGAAGCATTCTATGTCTGCCATCGACCGGAACAGGCACCCAGAAAGGTAAGCGCCTCAAAACAAACCCCTATTCTGGTTAAAATTGCTACCAAAAGCCGAACTAGTAGATAGAACTCCCCAACTAAAAACAAGCAAACTAGTGTGACGTCAGACACCGCCGCGCCGCTGTCTGGGCAGCTCCCCCCTCCCCGGGAGTTGGAAGGGGGAGCCCCAGACCCCCCGCGCCGGCTACCCACACCTCAGTTCTTGAGGCTGGATGTCAAAAACGCGAAAAACCGCCGACCGGAGGGAGGGATGCCGGAGAGCCTCTGGGACTCACCCAGAAAATGGCGTTTCATTACATTCAACGCTGGTTTCCTGGGGGGAGCCCCGTCGGCTCCCCGGAGCTAACTACCCACAGACGGAAAAAGAGGGACTTACCCAGGAGGCGGTTGTCGCTCACTCCTCAACTCGAAGCTGAGACAACTGGCTGCAACCGCCGACCCAAAGCAACACCGGCCCGACGGTGCCCAGGTACATTCACAAGGTAACGAGCAGCCAGGACCCTGTTCAACCGCCAAAATCCCCGCGCCGGAATATCAGACCAAGACATATTCCCAAAGACGGCGGCAAGAGCCGCAAACTTACGAACATCATGGGCATGGGAATAGACCGCAGGCTGGCTAAACTTAATAACCCTGTGGACGACCTGGGAGACCCGAACCCGCGAACAGGGAAGAAGGGAAACCGGATCAACCCACAGCACGTCCCCAGACACAGAAGCCGTGGCGCGCAAATAACGGCGAAGCGCCGCAACCGGACACAATACATGATGCACCCCCGGCCTGACCAACCAAGCATCAACCACCCATGGACCCCTCCGGAACGCAGCAGTCTCATTCTTCGCCAGAAAAGAAGGAGACGGCTGCAAACGAACAAAATTATCACCACGTCCAAAAGAGCAGAAACCCCTGCTCCGGAAGAGAGCATGAAGCTCCCCTACACGACCCCCAGAGGCCAAAGCCAACAAGAAAAGTGCCTTGGAAAAACAATCCTGGACCGAAGGGGCCACAACAAAATGAGGAGACGAAAGGAAAGCGAGCACTGTCCAAAGACCAGGACGGCTCAGGCGACGCATGAGCAGGCCGGAGGTGAAACAACGCACAAGACAGCTTGCGGAATGGCGCAGACGTAACATCGATACCGAAAGCAAGCTGAAGCGGTTCCGCCAGCGCCGCACAATATGAGGCTACAGTGTTAGGCATAAGATGACGGTCCTGAAACAACCACGAGAGGAAGGACAAGACCACCCGAACAGACAAGGAACTAACACGACGAAGACGCAAAAAAGAAATGGAAGGACCGCCAGGAAACTTCATACTGCCGCCGAGAAGAAGCCCTCAGGTGGGACACCAACAAGGAGGCCACCTGATCACCATAGAGATGATGAAATACTCGAATAAAAAAACCCATACGCGAAGACTCGAGGAGAAGATAGAACCAGCCACGTGACGTACTGGCCCGATCTGATGAAAGAGGCGGAGCCGCGGGAAAACCCTCGGGTTCGGACACCGAGCAACCAGCGCCTGAAACCAAGGCTGAGCCGGCCACCAAGGGGCCAGAAGGACAACTCTCCCCTGGTAAGTCTCTAAGCGAGTCAGGACCTGGAGCAACAGCCGAACCGGGGGAAAGAGGTACAGGAACCCCCACCTCGACCAGTCTAGCCGAAAGGCATCGACCCCGACGGCCTCGCGATCGGGGAAGGGCGCCGCATAAACTAAATAAAATGACAGAACCCCCCACCAGGCAAAAACAAAGAGAAAAACAAAACCCCGCAAGAGGACAGCGAACCCCAAGGAACAGAGCCGGCCGCGATGTCGGGAATACAAGCTGAGCAGCACCCTGCGCCCCTACCAGTGCAAACTGCCTCTTACCTGCCGGTAACAAGGGAGAACCGAACACCCAAGAGCCCAACAGGCGGCCGAAAAACCGAAAGTAAAACGGACCAGCAGAGGCAGGCCCCGAGGAGCCTGTGGAAGGTGGCCCCAAGCCCCAAGGGCAGTACTTACAGGGCACCTAGGGAAGGCAGCCCTAGGCGCATGCAGCCCGAGTACTGAAGATAACTCCTGGCTCTCGCACCCACAAAACCAACACCACACGCAAAGCACAGTGCAGTAGCAACACCGGAGCCAGAGCACACGACCATCGCCTATAGCATCAGCCTCAAGAACTGAGGTGTGGGTAGCCGGCGTGGGGGTCTGGGGCTCCCCCTTCCCCCTCCCGGGGAGGGGGGAGCAGCGCAGACAGCGGCACGACGGTGTGTGACGTCACACTAGTTTGTTTTCGGTTGGGGAGTTCTATCTACTAGTTCGGCTTTTGGTAGCAATTTTAACCAGAATAGGGGTTTGTTTTGAGGCGCTTACCTTTCAGGGTGCCTGTTCCGGTCGATGGCAGACATAGAATGCTTCCAACCACACGGGGGCTTCTATAGGCCATTGCTCCCCTTGCCTCTCTGAGGGGGCCCGGTTCTGGCCGTGGTCCCCAGTAGGCCTAAGAACTCCATACACATGACTGATGCCAAAGTCTGACATTAGTATATCAGCCTGGGATAGCTCCGGGGAGCCGACGGGGCTCCCCCCAGAAAACATATAATAAAGTTACCAGACATCAGCCACTCCCTGTAAAAAACCAGCATTGAATGTAATGAAACGCCACTTTCTGGGTGAGTCCAGGAGGCTCCCTGAAGCTCTTACACTAATTCAATGCCATACTACTAGGTATCATCAGTCATGGAGTTCTTATTGGCCTACTGGGGACAATGAGCCAGAACCTGGTCTCCTCAGAGAGGCACAGGGAGCAGTGGCACATCAATGCCATACTACTAGGTGTCATCAGTCATGGAGTTCTTATTGGCCTACTGGGGACAATGAGCCAGAACCTGGTCTCCTCAGAGAGGCGCAGGGAGCAGTGGCACATCAATGCCATACTACTAGGTGTCATCAGTCATGGAGTTCTTATTGGCCTACAAACAACTCATGCTCCCTCCCTCCCATCGTCACTGGTTCAAGGCCAGGCGCACCAACATTCCTCCTTCAAGGATACTGTTTGTGGTATTATTACCCTATGTACACACATTATATATAAGTATCTACAAGTTTTGCTTACCATAACTGTTCAACTAAGGTGGTATAGTGCCCAAAGAGCATAGTAGCCACCCTTACCCAGCATGATAAGTCATGCAGATGTTGCTACCTCCCTCACCAAAATGGCTTCTCTCAACACTCCTTTTGCTGTCATTACACTATATAAACACGTTATATATATAAGTACTGTATCTACATTTGTGTTCACCATAAGGAATCACTAAGTTGGTATGCTGAGTCAGACAGCAGCAAGAAGTGACCACCACACACCAGCTAGCCCACTCCCTACCTCACCTCACCTGACTCACCAACCTTCTCTTCCCACCATACTGTTTTTTGCTTTTATTCACTATATACAGACGTTATATATAAATATCTGTATGTTTTGTTCACCATAGCGAACGACTACGCTGGTATAGCGAGTCCAGACAGTAAAAGATGGTCACACATAGTCAGCAGGACAACTACTTACCAACTGGGTGCCAAGTCATGTGGGAGTAATAGGAAATGACATTGCAGACAAAGCTGCAAAACTTGCAACTAAGAGAAGAAATGTAGACATTTACATACCACAGAGTCTATCACAGATTAAGAAAGTAATTAGAAACAGAGCAATGCAAAAGATGTACAGTGACCACAACACAGCAGTTGCAACATCAGGATCTGCGGGTTGGTACAAGAATTCAACCAACTACGAAATACTTAGTTTGATGAAAGGGAGCAGTAGAGCAACAGAAGTACACTTACATCACATCAGGCTTGGATACCCATAGGAAATAGGCTTACAGGTTCCGGAAGATGAGAGGAAATGTCAGCACTGTGGAGAAATGCCAGACAGACCACTGGAACATTATCTAGCATAGTGCACAGTTACAAACCCATTAAGATTTCAACTTAGATTCAACAGAGCAGAAGAAGTTGTTAAACACATATGGCAAAATCTTACTGAAGCGACCATACTTGTCATAAACACTCATACTCCGCCCAAGTAAAACAGAAACAAGTAACACTTAGTGGGCCAGCCAGAGGCTTAGGGCCCGCGCAGGAATATCCCTGCAAAAAAAAAAAAAAGCACGACAAGCCAAGTCGTGCTGACTATTCGCCCCAGCCCTTTGCCAACATCCTGCTGAAGGGCTGGGGCGAACAAACACGGACTGAGGTGCTTGAAGTTACACCCAGGTAAACCTGGACTACCATCAACGCCTCATGCCACTCAAGTGTGCAGGTACAACAGAAAGTACTCAAAGCAGACAAAGACAACACAGGGGAGTCCGCTTGCCAGGACGACTCCAGAACCTCATAATGAACCAAGTAGGGAGACGAAGTCCCAAACCTGAATGAAGATGGGTCCATTATAGAGACATAATACGGGTCGCGCTGGAGGTAAGCTGCAATGGCCGCCCACACCTCACGAGGCAAGATGTGGGAAGCCGAAAACTTCCGGAAAGACGGAACCAACGGACCCGAAGGGACACGGAAGTGAACCCAGGGAGGGGCAGACACCAAATCCAACTCATACACAGAGGGGGATACGAAAACCACACTTCTTGCATTAGTAAGCCCCGCTCGGAGGGTAGAAAAAGGCGGGGTCCAATGGGGGGCCCAAGGGCCCCCGCAAGTCAGCCCCTCCCCAACCCCGGGAACCTTCACACCAGGACCAGGGGCAGACTCGTCCTCCAAAGCCCCGGCCTCAATAGAAAAAGCTGGGACAGCCGCTAAGGGAAGCCCAGGCAGGGTACTGCGAACCGGTGCCCAAGTCTACCAATCAAACCTCAAAAAGCTGAACCCCCGGGACATGTCCACTCACGGGGGGCCTAGCAGGGAATACCACCCAGAAACACAGATATGTATATAATCTTAAGTATAGATAGGGGCAACAAACCAAGGACAGACCCATCTCACACCAGGCAGGAAAACAAAAACAAAAGAAACCCCTCCACAAAAGGACAATGTACCAAGGCGGAATAGAGCCGGCCGCTATAATTGGTGATAACAACAGTAGTGCAGTACCCCTCGCCCCTATCAGTGCAAACTACCCCTTACCCTAAGGTAAACAAGGGAGGAGGAAACCCCCCAGCACCCAGCACACTCAGGGCGGTCAATTACCGAGCAGCAAAAGACCAAACAGAGATAGACCCCAAGGTGACTTGTGGAAGATGGTCCCAAGCCCCAAGGGCAGTACTTACAGGGGCACTTTGGTAAGGCAACCCTAAGCACATGCAGCCCAAGCACCTGTGAAATTACTCCCAGCTCACACACCACCTTGAAGATAGCACTACCCACAAGGCATAGCACTGAACACAATAATCAAGAGCTAGAGTCACACAACCAAGCCTCACACACATCAGATGAGAACTGAAGGTGTGGGTAGCCGGCGTGACGGGTCTGGGGCTCCCTCTTAGCCCTCCCGGGGAGGCGGGAGCTGCGCAGACAGTGGCGCAGCACATGGTGACGTCATGCTCATTTGCTCGTTTTTATTTGGGGAGTTCTGTCCACTCGTTTGACTTTCAGTAATAGTCTCAACTAGAATGGGGGTTTGTTTTGGGATGCTTACCTTTCTGGGTGCCTGATCCAGTCGATGGTAGACATAGAATGCTCCAAATCACTTGTGCAATTCTATAGGCCATTGCTCCTCATGCCTCTCTGTGGGGGCCAGGACCCAGATTCACGAAGCACTTACGCAAGTACTTACGAACGTATACATCTTTCCTCAATCTTTGACGGCTTTGGTTACATTTATTAAACAGTTTACAAGTATGAAAACTTCCCAATCATCTGTTGTTATTGTTATAAACAACCTCCAGGTGCTTCGGAGCTCATTAACTGTTTAAAAGTTGTAAACAAAGCTTTCAAAGATTAAGAAAAGGTGTACAGGTTCATAAGAGCGTGCGTAACTGCTTCGTGAATCTGGCCCCAGGTTCTGGCTCGTGGTCCCCGGTAGGCCTAAGAACTCCGTTCAGACTGACTGATGCCAAAGTCTAATACTGTACAGTGGTACCTAGGATTATGAGCATTCCTGGTTACAAGTTTCTCAGGTTACAAGCAGGATTTGCTTGGAAAATTTACATCGGGATACGAGCATTTTGATACACTTACGGGCTGACCTAGCGTGTGGTGGCACAGCGAGCGCCCCTCAGTTTACCAGTGCCTCGCGCCCAGTGACAATCCCGCTTGAATTCTTCACAAGGATTTACAGTGTTTTGTAGGATATTTTGCCATTTGAGCATAAAAGTTGTTATTATATATCTCGCAATGGGTCCCAAGAAAGCCAGTGGTAAGGTTCAAGGCAAGAAATCGCAAGTGAAGATGACAATAGAGGAAAAGCAAATCGTTCGGAAGCATGAAAATGGTGCACGTGTTGTTGAACTTCGCAGGCAGTACAACAAATCCACGTCAACGATATGCACTATACTTGCCAAGAAAAAGGACATTATGAGTGCTAAAGTGGCAAAAGGAGTATCAGCAGTCATGAAACAAAGACCACAAATACTTGAGGAAGTGGAAAAGTTGTTATTAATTTGGATACACAACAAGAAGTTAGCAGGTGATAGTGTTTCAGAGGCCATCATTTGTGAGAAAGCCAGGGTATTGCATGAAGACCTTGTAAAGAAAACGCCTGGAACGAGTGAAGATACGAAAGATTAAGGCAAGCAGGGGATGGTTTGATAAATTTAGAAAAAAGAAGTAGTATTCATAGTGTTGTGAGGCATGGGGAGGCTGCCAGCTCAGACAAACCAGCGGTTGAAAGATTTATTGAAGAATTTAAAGAGTTTGCAGAGGCTGAGGAATACCTACCACAACAGGTGTTTAATTGTGATGAAACAGGACTGTTCTAGAAAAGACTGCCTAAGAGGACATACATTACCAAGGAGAAAAAATCATTGCCCGGACACAAGCCCATGAAAGATAGGTTTACGCTTGTGCTGTGTTCAAATGCAAGTGGCGATTTCAAAATTAAACCCTTGCTCGTGTATCATTCTGAAAATCTAAGGGTTTTCAAACCGTATAAAGTGCAGAAAAACCAAATGTGTGTGAAGTGGAGGGCTAATAATAAGGCATGGGTGACTAGGATTTTTTTCCGGAGTGGGTGAATGAAGTGGTATGCCCTGCCATAGAAAAATATCTGCAGGAAAAACATTTGCCATTCAAGGCCCTGCTTCTCCTCGACAATGCTCCTGCTCATCCTCCAGGCTTGGAAGATGAATTGTTGCACAGACAGTAATTTTCTCACAGTAAAGTTCCTTCCTCCTAACATCACTTCTCTAATTCAGCCTATGGACCAGAAAATCATAGCGAATTTTAAGAAACTTTATGAAAGGGCACTTTTCCGGAAATGTTTTGAAGTAACTGAAGCCACAAACCTCACCCTCAAAGAGTTCTGGAAACACCATTTTAACATTTGTAGTTCTTTAAAACTCGTTGACAAAGCCTGGCAAGAAGTGACTCAAAGAACCCTGATCTCTGGCTGGAGAAAATTGTGGCCTGAATGTGTGACAGAACTAGACTTTGAGGGGGTTTGAGCCTGTAAATGATGCGCCTATTGTTGAGGAAATTGTTACTCTGGGCCGGCAAATGGGCATGGACTTGGATGGCGATGATGTAGGGGAGTTGGTGGAAGAACACAAAGAAGAACTGACCACCGAAGAACTCCAAGCCCTTCAAAAGGAACAGCAAGAAGACCCAGCTGAGGATGTTTCTCCAGTGGAGGAGGATGAGGCAGTACAGAATGTCCCCTCTGCAACCATTAAGCAGTGGTGTCAGATGTGGGAAGAGATGCAAACTTTTATTGAAAAGACTCACCTAGAGAAAGCTGTAGTAGGCCGTTGAATTAATCTTTTCAATGACAATGTGATGTCTCACTACAGAGACATCTTGTGAAGAAGGGAAAAACAATCTTCCATGGATATATTTGTTGTGAGAACATCGAGTAGTGAGCCACAACCAGGACCTAGTGGTATGCAGGGGAAAACGTGCCAAAGAATGCACCCCAGAGAGGTCCTCACTGCCTGATGTTATAATGGAAGGGGACTCCCCTTCCAAACAGTAACACCTCTCCTCCTCCCCCCTCCTCACCATCTTCCATACATCAACAGCAGTCATCAGCAATGGTAAGTAATAACTTGAACATAGATATGTAGTGTAGATTTTGATGAATTAGGTATAAAATTTAGTTTGAAGTGAGGTTTTTTGGGTAGTCAGGAACGGATTAATTCATTTCCCATTATTTCTTATGGGGAAATTAGCTTCAGTTACGAGCTTAAACTCTTAAACCGAGGTACCCCTGTACGTGTGTTTCCGCCTACAGTTTAGACTTATTGTCTTGTGTATGACCCTCTGTCCTGCGTGACAGCGAATACCAGCATTATCCTCATTTTAATAAGACAATCAAAATCCTCAGATTAGGCAAAATTGTAATTAATTTTTTCAATAAAGATGTCAATAATAATAATAAGAGATATCCTCCAAATATCAGTCTTTGCAAACTGTACTAATTATACAATCTAGATGCCACATTTACCTTGAAAGTCTTTTAGCAATAATAGAATTTTGATTCATTAGTGTAGAGTACATAACTAGATAGGTAGGTTATCTTGAGATAATTTCGGGGCTAAGCGTCACTGCGGCCCAGTCCTCGACCAGGCCTCTTTTTTTTTGCTACACCCCCCCCCCCCAGGAAGCAGCCCATAGCAGCTGTCTAACTCCCAGGTACCTATTTACTGCTAGGTAACAGGGGCATCAGGGTGAAAGAAACATTTTGCCATTTATTTTCGCCTTCACCAGGGATCGAACCTGGAACCTCAGGACTATGAATCCGAAGCGCTGTCTACCCAGGTGTTAGGCGCCCTGAAATAATTAAGTGCCTAATAGAATGAAATAAGGCGTCCTTGGGGCTGCTTGTCACACGAGGTTCCTCATTATAGCCTTGGTTTCCAATAAGCAGCCTGAGAGCAGCAGTACACCAAGAACTTCAACAAAATCTTTTAGATCTGAGAGAAAGTGAAACCGACACCAGTAATTCCATCTATCATCATACTATCATGCAAGGGGAACCACACATCTATAGTTTATCCAATAAAATCAGCAGACTTCTAGATGTTACTCAGTTACAAGTATCTCTGGGAAGTCTCATTATCTGCTGATGTAGACCTGACCAAACGTAAACTGTGTAAAAAAAATTATTCGCAAACCCTCAGTCACTACGTGATGGCATGCCAAAAGATATGCGAATTCAGAGACAATTCTATAAAAAATGTTCCAACGATGTGTAAATATTTAATTCAAAATGATCTGCTACCAGAAATCTTGGCCAATTATTCCCAGTTTGCTAACTGTAGGTAGTAACTGTAACCTATCCACCGCTGCCCACTGGATGGGGGACGGTGTGCAGGACAAACACGTAAATTGTGACACTAGCTCTTCACATGTCAGTTGCTTAACTTAAAAACTGTACTTGTGGTCGATCTCGAGCCCACTGATGATGTGCATTGAATTTTGTAACTAGCTCATCAAGATTGTAACTTGTTTAGCTAAATGAATTGTGGGGTTCCCTGAGCCCATTATGTGCCTCTGTAACCCTTTCCACTACCGACTGTAGCGAGTAGATTATCCCAATAATATACTCGATGTAACGGTTCTATTGTTACGTAAAGTATGGTGACAATAAACACAGACACTAAGATACTATATATATATTTGGTCGAATTTACAGAAGTACACAGGTGATACTTTGGTGTGAGTTGAGCGCACTAAGAGTTGGTACAGTATCTCGCAAGTGTCTGCTCTAAACCACACTTGAAAGTAGACTAGTTAATGTTTGCTATTCTGCTTCTTATATGCTCGGGCAACACCTCACCGTGTTGCCCGGGCAACGCCTCACCTCATTCATCTCCAAAGGTTGACAGGAATATTAACAATGCATTGGAGCGAGTATATTATTGGGATAATCTACTCGCTACAGAACTCCCCCTCCCAGGGGATGAAAGGAAAAATACTTGATCAAGGAACTTAGCTGGTCGGTGAATTGTACTCCCTGCTCGCGTTACATAACCATCAAAGTTAACTTCCTCCTCTTCGCTGATGTCATCTAACTGGGGTCGTAGGGTGGGAGGTCGCACAGGATCGTCCGTCGTCGTAGGATCAGGTTGTGGTGCGGCTGGTAACTGGGGTTGTAGGGTGGGAGGTCGTACAGGATCGTCCGTTGTCGTAGGTGGCGGTGCTACTGGTAACTGTGGTCAAAAAGTGAACTGCGTAGTCGGCGGATGTGTCTCTGGAGGGATGTCTGGGGCAGCGTCACAGTGTGCTGGTTTAAGGCGATCGATGGAGATGTTTACCCGCTGTCCTCGGCGTTCAATGGTGAAGAACTTCGGTGTTCGAGAAACCACTTTAAATGGTCCTTCGTAAGGTGACTGTAGAGGGCGTCGAACAGCGTCGACTCTTACAAACACGTGTTCAGTTGTGTGGAGCTCATGAGGCACATGTAGCATGAGTTGTCGGTTGGCGTGGTGGTGTAGGCCGAATGTTTGTCATGGCCGCCCGTAATTTCTGGACAAAAGTGGGGTCTGGGGGTGTGATAAGTGGCGTTGGGGTTAGGAATTCGCCCGGAAGCCGCAGGCTAGATCCGTATACTAAGTCTGCTGCCGAGAATCCACTGCCCTCCTTCGTGGCCGAACGGATGCCAAGCAAGACTAATGGAAGGTTGTCGATCCAATCATCAGGGCGTGCTTGAGCTCTTAGGGCAGCTTTTAGTTGTCTATGAAAGCGTTCTACCATTCCGTTGGACTCAGGGTGGTATGCTATGGTTCGGTTATGTGTGGTGCCGAGGAATTCCATAAGTTCCTTCCATAGATATGATTCGAACTGTCGTCCTTGGTCGGTGATGATGACAGAGGGGCTGCCAAAACGGGCGACCCATCCAGAGAGGAAAGCCTGGACCACTGACTCAGCTGAGATGTTGATTAATGGGATTGCTTCCGGCCATCTGGAGAATCGATCGATACAGGTGAGTAGATAAGAATATCCTCTTGCCGACGGTAATGGTCCAACGATGTCTACATGCACCACCTCGAAACGGTCAGAAGGTAACGGAAACTGTTGAAGAGGGCTCTTTGTGTGACGATGTGTTTTCGCTCGCTGGCACTGGAGACATGAGCGAGTCCATCGTCGAACATCGGCATTGATTCCTGGCCATACAACACGCTCCGTTAGTAGTTTCTGGGAAGCACGTACTCCTGGGTGTGCTAGGGAGTGAAATACTGAGAACGTTTTCCAGCGAAACTGGGCAGGAATGTAGGGCCTAAGTGCTCCCGTCCGTGAGGTGTCACAGATTATCCTTCCGCCACCTTCCATGGGAATCTCGATGAACCGGAGAGCTGTGTCAGATGTTCGTAATCGCTGCAGATCAGGGTCTTCCCGTTGGGCCTTACTGATTACACAATAGTCCACCTGAGCTGGGTTTGTCACGACGTGGTTTATGGTGGGTCGAGACAGTGCATCGGCTATGACATTATTAGTTCCTTTGACATGACGGATATCCGAGGTAAATTGGGAAATAAATCCCAGGTGGTTGGCTACTCGAGGAGAGTGAGCATCACCCTTGGCCGCCAGCGCATAAGTGAGAGGTTTGTGGTCTGTGAGGATGTGGAAGTTCCGCCCCTCGAGAAAGTGCCGGAAATGTTGTATGGCTGAGTAGATGGCGAGCAGTTCCCTATCAAAAGTGCTGTACTTCTCTTCAGTGGGTGACAGGCGCGCTGAAAAGAATGCAATTGGGCGCCATTCTCCTTCAACGAGCTGTTGTAGTACAGCACCAATTGCTGTGTTTGAAGCGTCGGTAGATAGATTGGTGGGAGCGTCAGACACCGGGTGTGCGAGCAAGGTGAATTCCGCCAGCTTGTGTTTTATGTCGGTGAATGCCTGGGGAGTCCACTCCAACGGAAGACGGGACGTGAGTTTCCGACCACGTAAGGAAACTCGTAAGGTCGTATAAGTGTCGCAAGATGTCCGAACAATGTGGGATGAATCGATGGTAAAAATTCACTACACCAAGAAATTCTTGCAACTTCTTTGGAGTAGATGGGCGCGGGAATTCCTTGATTGCCTCGATTTTCTTCTCTAGTGGTTGGACCCCTGCTGCTGACACACGGTGTCCCAAGAAATCCAGCTCTGGAACATGGAAAATACACTTCTCGGAGTTGAGCTGCAAGCCGAAGTTGCGCAGACGGGTGAGAAGGAGTCGGAGGTGTAGCAGATGTTCTGTTGGTGATGTACTGGCCACCAGCAGATCGTCAATGTAGGCGTAGCAAAAAGGAAGGTCCTTAACTACTTGGTCGATGAAGCGTTGGAATGTCTGGGCTGTATTCCGTAGACCAAAAGGCATCCGGACGAATTCAAACAGTCCAAAAGGTGTTGTGATCGCTGTTTTCGGAATGTCTGCCGGTTCCACAGGGATCTGGTGAAATGCCCGCACAAGGTCAATTTTCGAAAAAACGGTTGCGTTGCTCAATCCCTGTGAGAAATCCTGGATGTGTGGTATTGGGTAGCGATCCGACAGAGTGCGAACGTTGAGAGCCCTGTAGTCTCCGCAAGGGCGCCATTCCCCTGGGGCTGTTTTCGGGACCATATGGAGAGGTGAAGCCCATGGACTGTTCGAAGGGCGGATTATTCCCGCCTCCTGTAGCTTATTGAATTCAGCACGTGCTACCGCCAGTCGTTCCGGTGCCAGGCGGCGTGGTCTGGCGAAGGTAGGTGCTCCCGTTGTAGTAATGTGATGCGTAATCGTATGTTGCACCTCTGGTCGAGGGCTGGCGGGTTGGGTCACATCTTTGAATTCATCCAAGAGTGCTTGAAGTTCCGTAGATGCGACTGGGGTGACGATGTTAACTTGTGTAGAGGTACTAGGAGAGGCTCGAAGTACAAAGTCCACGTAAAGCGACCCAGAGAGGCGAACTCGAGAACCAGGGCGCGGATCCCATATGTACGGACGGACGTACCATTGGCGGCTCGTAAGTCCAAACCAGGAGTACGGGTTGGTTTGACCAGTGGGGGAGGCAACACACTAGCTGCTGCACCTGTGTCAACGAGGAAACGGCGTTTAGTTATGACGTCAGATATGTAGAGCAGTGTAGTGTTTGAAATGGCGGGGTCACTGGCCGTTAACAGTCCCCGCCAAAGTAGTTTCCCGACCAGGAACAATGAGCCCTAGGTATAGGGTGCATAATACATGAACTGAACTATACTAAACACCTAGACTTTGTAGACTACCATCATTTCAATAGGAAGACATTAGGTCACAACTTACCAAGACATCCACTATACCGCGCCACAACAGATACCTTCTCGAAGCAATCTTTGCCATCGGGTTGGTCGGCGTACCCCATTATTTTACTGAAAAGATATTACGGGAGGTTTACACACCGTCCCAGCTGACTCCACCACAACAATGTTGACAGTCAACACATGAAGTTCTCCGGGCCGCTCGGTTCGGCCCGTACGTATTTTATATATCAATTAAATGTTAACTATACAATATCTTGTCGAGCACTCAGTATAATTAAAAAACAGTTGGAATGTATACTTTATTTTGAACAGCTAAAGGCAAAGTAGCGATAAAAAGTGAATATTACAAATTATATATGACCTAAGAAATTATTGTGTTTCTTGTCCGAAGCACATATCAAAAGCCGGTGCACCCTTTTTCTGTGGTTGGGAGAAAATGCGCACAGAGTGGGGGACTTGTTTATTTTAATAATAATAATAACTAATATAAGGATAATAAAAAATAAAAAAATAAAATGTTTATTTAGGTAAGGTACATACATACAAGAAATTTTTACAAAGATTGGTTGACTTATAGGTAGAGCTAGTACATACAATGCCTAAAGCCACTATTACGCAAAGCGTTTCGGGCATGAAAAGCTTAAATGACAAGCTTAATACTAATTGAGCATAAAGAGTAGAATGAAAACAAGAAATGAAAACATAGCTGAAAAAGCAGCACAAATACAATTATGTCGACAAACAGCGCTCTTTAAAAAAAACAGACATTGGTTGACAATAGAAGGGTAAGGTAGGTTACAGGGAATTTATTAGGTATAGCTTCGTTTTTATCTTAAACTGGTTGAGAGAGGTACAGTCTTTAACATGGTTGGGAAGGTCATTCCACATTCTGGGCCCCTTGATTTGTAGATATTAAAGCTCTGGTTGATTACATTGACAACTTGATTGGTAATCAATAATTATAATGAATTAGAATGAATGATAAATAATGAGTGACTATAATGAATAACAATAAAGTATTAAAGAATAATTACAATATATAATCATTATAATGATAAAGTATTAAATCAATTACAATTTATTTTGGCCCGACATCACTCGGTACCCCTACTCAAATCTCTGAATATGTTCGATATTAAGTCACTGCACATTGTCTCATATGTATTATACATATATAAAACGCTGAACTGTAATGCCAATCCTGACCTCAAAAGCTTCATTGAAGGTTGCAACAGAACCCATGAGCACCATACCAGAAATAAATACAGTTTTGATATTCCAAGAGTACGACTTAATCAAACTAGTAATGCTCTACAAATCAAGGGACCCAGAATGTGGAATGACCTTCCCAATCACGTTAAACACAGTACCTCTCTCAACCGCACGGCCAATGGTGCTGGACTGAGGTCCTCGTGCGAGGTTCCTTCGTGCCTGAGGTGGATCTCGTCCGGCACCCGCCTGTTCAGCGGGGGGGGGGGGGGGGGGGGGAGTTCGCTCATGCTGTCCAAGTGAGAGCTAACGCTTTGGCCACGCCGTCAAGGGCCGCTAGGGGTCGCCCAGGTGCCAGTGGCATGTGTGATACATGCAGGAAACCTGGCACCCTTGGGCACATCTCACAAGCATGCCCAAGGACGCATGGAGCATGGGTGGTACGTCATGACGATATCACCCGGTTCGTAGCTGGTCGTTTGAGACAGCGAGGGTGGTGAGGGTGGTGCGGATACCCGATGGTGGGACCTTTTGCATGCCAGACATCATTGCTTGCAAAAGTAACGAGGCCATAATTCTTAACACCCAGGTCTCGGCTGACGGCTTTCCACTCTCCCGGCCACACCAGAGCAAATGTGACCGGTATGACACCCCCGAGATCCCTCAGTGGGTCAGGGATTACACCGGTGCTAATGCAGTCTCTGCCTCCTCAATTACCTTGAATTGGAGAGGCGGGTTCAGCATTGAGAGTGCCCGTGTTCTTAAGAGGTTGGGCTTGACCAACGGAGATTGGGAGATCTGCTCCGTAAAAGCCCTAACCTGGACGTACTCGATTTATCGTATGTGGTCCAAGAGCACGGGAAGGGGTTGATAATGATCACCCCTGGACATGGGCATGGGTGGACTTCCCTTGTGCCCCGACACCCAGAAGTGACTTGGGTGAGTGGACTCCGGCTAAGTTTACCGGACGTCATCTTGGGGTACCACTTCCCCAGTGGCTGATTTTGGAGATGGTGGGTGGCTTGACCGAACCCGTGAGAGGATAAGCTACGACTGGAGAGACATGCGTCCATGTTCTCTGCCTCTCCGGGGACTTGACTTGTTTCAAGCCAGGCATGTCCTCCCCGTGATATATCTTTTCCATGCACGTTTTATTTTATTTATTTTATTTTATTTATTTATATACAAGAAGGTACATTGGGTTAGAGAGAATACATAGCATATTATTTACAATCTTGTAAAGCCACTAGTACGCGCAGCATTTCGGGCAGGTCCTTAATCTAACAGATAATTTTAAGTAGGTAAATTCTAGCAGAATTAATAAAATGATAACAGATACATTGCAAGAACAAAAATGACATGAGAGAGAATAGTAAGTATATTAAAGCACATTGGTATACTAAAGCTCTGGATGATTACATTGACAACTTGATTGGTAATTTAAACAAGATTAACAGACACCGTACAGCAGATCGATAGCACATATAAGAAGACAGCAATGATCACAATGGTAAAGATGTTCGGATTGGGTACATAAGATAGGGAGATTGGGTAGCAATAGATACAGTGCAATTTATACCTTTTACTAGTCATTTATCTTTACCTTTTACTAGCCATTTTTTGGACTTTATTTACTGAGTGCTTTAATATTTCTTTAGGTCTTATTAATTATACGATCATAACTAAATTACTTACAGTTAATAATCTTTAGCTTAAATTTGCCTATGTTTATTATTCAACTTTTTTCTTTGATTTCATTTATTACCTAGGTTGCCTAGCCTCGCCATACTCCCTTACTCCATTGTACCCCTGGCTTTGCCTGTGTCTCAATAATGCAAATTATTAATTACAGTGTACCTGAGAGTACCTGTAAGCCCCTTGTAGCTACCTCATTTTTCTTTTGTTGTTCATTTTATGTTTGTTTTGTATAGTCTTGTTTATATATTTTCCCCCTTTTATAGCATAATTCTATTTTGTAATTGGCCATTCTTGCCTTGTTTTCCTGCAACCAGCCTTTTTATGCAGACAAGTATAGACCCAGAACTAAACCTCTTATCCACTTTCTATGACAATCATCACTTTAATGATCTAAATTGCAGATATTTTACAGCACATGATGTAAACAATGTATTAACACATAATCACAATATCTCTGTAATCAACCTGAACGTTAGATCCCTAGGTAAACACTTCGATGATGTTAGTGCCTTGACTGGAACTATTGACAACAAATTCTCTTTTATTATACTTACTGAAACGTGGTTGAAAGAGGTTACTACTCAACTCTTTAACATGCCTAACTACTCGGCAATTCACAACTGTCGTCAATTTCAGAGAGGTGGTGGTACTGCTCTTTACTACCACCAAGAACTAACATGCTTAAAAGTAATTAGAACTAGAGACTGTTGTGGAGAGGACATCTTCGCCAGTTTCAGAGTCAAGGGTGCCGAGTCTGTTCTGTCTCTGGGTGCAGTCTATAGAATTCCTAACACTGATGTGTCCGAATTCAACTCAAACCTTAGAAATCTAATACTCGATAACAGACTGAACAAAAACCATCTAATTATCGCAGGGGACTTTAACATTGACCTCTGCGAGCCTGAACACTCTACTGCTGTTAGCTTCCTCAACTGTATGAATTCCTGCTTCCTCATACCCTTAATCACTAGACCTACTAGAATCACTGATAGTACTGCCACGACTCTAGATCACATCTGGACCAACATAACCTCTCCGCTTACTTCAGGTATAATCACCGATAGCACTACATACCATTACCTTACATTTCTCTTAACTAACATTAGCAAACCACCTCTAGAGTCAAGGGAGTTAAGTTTTAGGCTGCACAATGAAACTATTATAGACAATTTTATAACTGCTGCTGATAATGTCAACTGGGAGTCCGAGTTAGGTAACATAGGGGACATCAACCTAGCAGTGCAATCTTTTCTTCAAAAACCTCTTAACCTTTATAACACCCACTGTCCTATGCTTACAAAACAAGTCACAACCAAAAGGCTTAACAATCCCTGGCTTACAAAGGGAATACTTAAATCCATTAATAAAAAACATGACCTTGAGAAGAAGTATAGGTTAGGAATTGTCTCCAAAGAATTACTCGTTATTGCTATCTAAGATAATTAGATGAGCCAAAACTAAATACTACGTAGATAAATTTACCCAAATAAAGAGCAACATTAAAAAAACTTGAAACACAATTTCACAAATATTGGGATCAAAGAAGATTTTAAATAACAAACCAACACTCCTGTCCAATAACGATGGTCAGCTTTCAGCCTCAGATTCTGCTATTGAGTTCAATAGGTTCTTCTCTTCCATTGGGTCATCCCTTGCAAATGATATTCCATCTTCCAGTACTGACGTTAAGGACTATCTTACAGGTAACTATCCACAGTCTCTGTACCTAAAGCCTATTAATTCCACTGACGTCAATGAGATAATCCTTTCCCTTAAAACCAAGTCTAGTGCCCTTGAGGAGATACCAACTTTAATTTACAAAAAAGCCTCTAGAACTTTAGCCCCTGCTATTGCATTGCTCTTCAACAAGTCACTTGAACTCCAAACCTTTCCAGATATCCTAAAAAAAGGCGAGAGTAACCCCTGTACACAAATATGGTGATCTCACAGATGTTAACAACTACAGACCTATATCAATTCTGCCTAACTTGTCAAAATTGTTTGAAAAACTAATCTACAAGCAGCTTTACTCTTATCTAGCCAAAAACAATATACTTAGCTCTGGCCAATATGGCTTCAGACCCAAAAAAAGCACTAACGATGCACTTATTAGTATGATTAACTTGATTTATGCAGCTCTTGATAAAAATGAGTTCCCTGTTGGGTTATTTGTGGACCTGCGTAAGGCTTTTGACACTGTCAACCACCAAAACCTTCTTCTTAAATTACATCAATATGGAGTCACAGGACACTCCCTGCAATACCTCAAATCTTACCTTACTGACAGGCTCCAGTATGCTTCTGTGAATAATTCAATTTCTCCCACCCTACCCATCAACATTGGTGTTCCTCAGGGCAGCATACATGGCCTTCTTCTCTTTCTCATCTACTTTAATGACCTTCCAAATGTCTCCCAACACCTCCTACCTTGAGGTTACCTTGAGGTGCTTCCGGGGCTTAGCGTCCCCGCGGCCCGGTCGTCGACCAGGCCTCCTGGTTGCCAGACTGATCAACCAGGCTGTTGGATGCGGCTGCTCGCAGCCTGACGTACGAGTCACAGCCTGGTTGATCAGGTATCCTTTGGAGGTGCTTATCCAGTTCTCTCTTGAACACTGTGAGGGGTCGGCCAGTTATGCCCCTTATGTGTAGTGGAAGCGTGTTGAACAGTCTCGGACCTCTGATGTTGATAGAGTTTTCTCTCAGAGTACCAGTTGCACCTCTGTTTTTCAACGGGGATATTCTGCACATCCTGCCATGTCTTCTGGTCTCATGTGATGTTATTTCTGTGTGCAGGTTTGGGACCAGCCCTTCTAATATTTTCCACGTGTAAATTATTATGTACCTCTCCCGCCTGCGCTCAAGGGAGTACAGTTTTAGGCTCTTTAGTCGGTCCCAATAGTTTAGATGTTTTACTGAGTGGATTCTAGCAGTAAAGGATCTCTGCACGCTCTCCAGGTCAGTAATTTCTCCAGCTTTGAAAGGTGCTGTCATTGTGCAGCAGTACTCCACTCTAGAGAGCACAAGCGTTTTGAAAAGTATCATCATCGGTATAGCATCTCTAGTGTGAAAAGTTCTTGTTATCAAACCTGTCATTTTTCTTGCAGTTGTGACGGCTACTTTATTGTGTTCTTTAAAGGTAAGGTCTTCCGACATCAGTACACCCAGATCCTTTACATTGCCTTTTCGTTCTATGTTATGATTTGCCTGAGTTTTGTACGTGGTTTCCGTTTTTATATTTTCATTTTTTCCATAGCGCATGAGCTGGAACTTATCTTCGTTAAACACCATATTATTTTCTGTAGCCCATAGAAAGACCTGATCTACATCTGACTGGAGGTTCGCCGTGTCCTCTATGTTGCCTACTCTCATGAAGATCCTAGTATCATCTGCAAAGGACGATACAGTGCTATAGGTTGTGTTCTTGTCTATGTCCGAAATGAGGATGAGAAAAAGTACTGGAGCAAGCACAGTACCCTGAGGGACTGAGCTCTTCACGGTTGATGGGCTGGATGTTATTTTGTTGACTATTACACATTGGGTTCTGTTGGTCAGGAAATTGTAGATCCATCTGCCTATTTTTCCGGTAATTCCTTTTGAACGCATTTTATGTGCAATAACACCATGGTCACATTTATCAAAAGCTTTTGCGAAATCTGTGTAAATTACATCCGCGTTATGTTTGTCTTCCATAGCATCTAATGCCATATCATAGTGGTCCAGCAACTGCGACAGGCAAGAGCGCCCTGTTCTGAAACCATGTTGTCCGGGGTTATGGAGTTGCTGTGATTCCATGTATTTTGTGATTTTACTTCTTAGCACTCTCTCAAAAATTTTTATGATGTGCGATGTTAGTGCTATCGGTCTGTAGTTTTTTGCCTCTGCCTTATTTCCTCCTTTATGAAGTGGTGCTATCTCTGCTGTTTTTAGTATATCAGGAATAACGCCAGTATCTAGGCTTTGTCTCCACAGAATGTGGAGGGCCTGCGATAGTGGTTTTTTACAGTTCTTTATGAATATGGAGTTCCAAGAATCAGGGCCTGGTGCAGAGTGCATAGGCATACTGTTTATGGCTTCTTCAAAATCCAGTGGGGATAGGGTTACGTCTGATATATGATTTGATGTTGGTATCGTATCCATGAAAAATTCTTTTGGGTTATCAATCTTTAGTGTGTTTAATGGCTCGCTGAAAACAGAGTCGTACTGCGTTCTCAGTAGCTCGCTCATTTCTTTGTTGTCATCGGTGAAAGTTCCATCTCCCTTTCGCAGGGGCCCGATACTAGATGTGGTTTTTTATCTTGATTTTGCATAGGAGAAAAAATATTTCGGATTTCTTTCAAAACCAATTCTATTTGCTGACGACACAACCTTCATTTACTCTAGTCCTGATCCCCTTGCTCTAAATGCCACAGTAAATACTGAGCTAAATAAAGTCCATCTTTGGTTAACTGCCAACAAACTTACCCTTAACATTGACAGAACTTTCTATATTCTGTTTGGCAATAAATCCTCTAATCAAATAAATCTCAAAATAAACAATACCCAAATTTGTAACAAATTAGATGGCAAATTTCTTGGCGTTCTCATTACCACAAGCTGAATTTCCAGGGACACATTCTAAATATATAAAAAAGTTTCAAAAACTGTTGGCATTCTTTCTAAGATCAGATATTATGTACCCCGCCCTGCCCTGGTGACTCTCTAGTACTCCCTCGTCTATCCATATCTCAACTATGGTATTTGTGCTTGGGATTCTACTACCCAAAATCATTTACGTCCTCTAATTACCCAACACAAAGCTGCTATTAGGACAATATCCAACTCTGGCCCCAGACATCACTCGGTACCCCTACTCAAATCTCTGAATATGTTAGATATTAAGTCACTGCACATTCTCTCATGTGTATTATACATATATAAAACGCTGAACTGTAATGCCAATCCTGACCTCAAAAGCTTCATAGAAGGTTGTAACAGAACCCATGAGCACCACACCAGAAATAAATACAGTTTTGATATTCCTAGAGTACGACTTAATCAAACTAGAAATGCTCTACAAATCAGGGGACCCAGAATGTGGAATGACCTTCCCAACCATGTTAAAGACTGTACCTCTCTCAACCAGTTTAAGATAAAAACGAAGCTATACCTAATAAATTCCCTGTAACCTACCTTACCCCTCTATTGTCTACCTACCCATGCCTGTTTTTTTTTAAACGACGCTGTTTGTCGACCTAATTGTATTTGTGCTGCTTTTTCAGCCATGTTCCCCCTTTTTATCTCTTTTTTTATTTGTTCTCAACTCATTTTATTCTTTATACTAAATTAGTATTAAGCTTTAGTCATTTAAGTTTTTCATGCCCGAAACCGCTTTGCGTAATAGTGGCTTTAGGCATTGTATGTACTAGCCCTATCTATAAATCCATCACTCTTTGTAAAATCTCTTGTATGTATGTACCTTACCTAAATAAACATTTATTTATTTATTCATTTATTTATTTATTTATTTGATTTTCTTCATCGGCATGTTTAGGGGTTTAGAGGATTACCCTCCGGCGTGTTGCGTTATTAATCCGATGAGATGAGGGAGATGAGGGTCGTCATCAATTCGATTGTTGAATTGGTGAGGTTCTCCATAGACAATCTCTCCAGGCATGCCCCGATCACTTCACTCTGCACGATTTTTGTAGGGCAGCTTGGTTCGATGAATACAAGCGTAGGGATATCAAGCCCATAACTCTTCCACCACCCCACTCACCATCACGCTAGTGGCGTCCATATCGTAGATGATGCAGTCGGAGTGAGAATACTGCAAAAAAGATGAAAAGGTGCCAGCTACAGTAGACATCATCTTAACTGGTGGGTAGAGCAGTGGATAAAAGTTGGGAGTGAGAAGGGCGGACATCCTTTATACACTCGTACGAAGGTTACTGGTTTTTCTTTTTTGTTTCGCCCCTGTTTCCATGACACGGACTAAAATCACTTTGGCGTTATAAGGTTTTAAACTCCCATGCATATTTTGAATAATGGGGAGGTAGGTACTTTCCCACTCTGCATCTTCACACCGACCTGACATACCTCTGCAACAGGTACTCTGAGAGAGAACTCTATCAACATCCGAGGCCCGAGACTGTTCAACACGCTTCCGCTACACATAAGGGGCATAACTGGCAATCCCCTCACAGTGTTCAAGAGAGAATTGGATAAGCACCTCCAAAGGATTCCTGATCAACCAGGCTGTGACTCATACGTCAGGCTGCGAGCAGCCGCGTCCAACAGCCTGGTTGATCAGTCCAGCAACCAGGATGCCTGGTCGACGACCGGGCCGCGGGGACGCTAAGCCCCGGAAGCACCTCAAGATAACCTCAAGGTAAGGTACCTACACCCCACAGGAGAACAACTTTCTTAATCTCCTCAGCATCTTCAATATACAATATGAGTTCTTCTAAAGATTTTGCAAAGTATAACAAGCGGTTTTCTGTCATATCTGCACGCAAGCCTTTAACCATAGAGTAGTCTTTAGATTTATCGATAATGGCTTGAGCAATATCATTCTTCTCAATAGGCTTTCCTAAATCATACTGGCTTGCTAAAGCTACAATGCTCTGACCTTGACTGCCTCTGCTGATGTGAATGGTTCCAGGTGTGGGGGTCTATCTTCCCTGGTGCATCTCTTTAGATTGTACAATTGCGTTCTGGCGTAAGCGGTGGCGTGAGGATACATATCTGCAATGTCCTGTGACATCCCGTAGAGGGAGCAAGATATACAATTTACTGAGTAGACGATGCAGCACTCTCGATTGTTAAACACCTCGTCTGTCATGTACCCATGATGAATTCCTACAGTTCATTTTTTCTCTCAACGGGATATAGATGAAATGCACAGGTGAGTTGAGCAGTCAGTAATGACGTCAGTAGTTTCCACCTATTGATTAACCACACTCTGAAGGTAAGTTTTATATTAATATTATCATTATTTAATAAAATGTAGATTATAGATCTTTCTAGCAGTAAGGTTGTATGCAATACTATAATGTTAACAATGTAGATTTAGATTAACATCTATTCAATGTAGATTAACATCTATTCATCTACTGTTTTGTGTTGACTTTACATCCCTCATCAATTTTCTAAAGTTAACCAAACCGAGATTGGTATATATGATTGGTATAAAATGAAAAACCGAGATTGGTATATTTCTTTCCATCTCGTTCACCATAGAAATTAGTCTTAGGTAGTGTTGTGTATGACATACTTATTTCTGATAACTACACACCCTGGCAACGTTAGAGTAAGAGAGTGTAAATTAAATCCATGTCCGTCAGATTTTTTTTTTGTAAGGCGTGAAGCAAACTAAACCATCATTCCTACCAACTCAGCTTAAAACTAGCTAGATTTTACCTTTAAGCTATTACATAGGTCTCACAATGAATATTTAGCGAAATTGTATCACACCCTTTCTCGAGGATAAATACCCGAGTCGTGCTCCGCCTTTACCACAATTTCAAGTGTTCTGCCATCATGGAAGCCTTTCGTACCAAAACATTAGCAAGCGATGGGTTTTACTTCACTAAATACGTTGATTTTTGTATCTGCAGCTTTTGCTATACATTGATAGGGGGTCGGTGCAGGGGGAAGACACCCCATGAAGCGGACATGAGGCTGCTGCACCACACTGTCCTTTCATCGGTAGTAAATGCACAGAAAACGTCTGCATTGCAGTAAGCAACACAGCCATCACCTATGGAATTGATTTCACCTATTCCATCCAACAACATGAAAGAGGAAGAAGAGCAGATAACTGCTGTAAGTATCCATCGCAATTGAGTGTAATCTCTCAGTCTCTGTGATTAACTTTGGTGAAGGTGTGTATACTCATTGTGACTGTGAATAGCTTGTTAATATGTTTTATTAAAAGACTGGTTTTATTAAAAGGCCTTTTATTAAACGGCTTTTAATAAAAGGCTTTATTAAAAGGCTTTCATTAAAGGCTGGTAGTTTGTTAACACTTGTCTCTTAAGACACAAGACACAAACAATACTAAAAGTTACACTAATTGAATTTAAAACAATTGTTAATCGATCGTCCACAGCGGTCAGCAACAATTCAATTTACGTTAACACAATCCTGTCTCAACGAGATTCAAATGACAACAATAACTCAAAAGCTCTTTAACTACATCGCACTTGAGACATCAAGCATTCAGTGAGGAATTCCCAATTAATTACTGTCATGCCGACAGCCTATTAATTTAGACGAGCTATGATAGACTCTGCTGTCACCCAACTGACAGGTGTCTTTCCAGTCTTACGACAAAATTACCTTAATGAGGGTTCTGTTACTCTTCTACTTCTTGAGAGTAGGTGCAGTTTGCATGAAGGGTTTACATTCCCTGCACGAGGACAGATGTTGGGAGACGCGGTGGCGGCGAGGAGGTGAAGAAAGCATAAGTGTTAGTTGCGTTGCTCCGTAGATAGAGGAGAGGTGCCGAAAACAGATGTGGACATTTAGAGGGAGATGCGCCGCGCCATATTGCGGGATGTCGGCGGCAGCTGTTCCACGCACGGCGTAGCGTTGTGCGCAAGACGTCTACTAATATTTCTCCGGGAACACCCGCTTGTTATAATAAACAATAAATAAATATGTTTATTCAGGTACGGTACATACATAAAGTGATTTTACATAAATGGATCGATTTATAGATAGAGCTTAGTACATACAATGGTATAAAAGTTTATGGAGGTATAAAACAGCCATAGAGTTAGTTAGGAGCAAGGGAGGAATCCCGATCATATGTGGCATTCTTCC
Source organism: Procambarus clarkii (assembly GCF_040958095.1). NCBI lineage: Eukaryota > Metazoa > Arthropoda > Malacostraca > Decapoda > Cambaridae > Procambarus > Procambarus clarkii. Next base: position 61,893,516 of record NC_091152.1, on the reverse strand, counting down.
AAGAAAGGGAGTGGGAAATGAATGGATATCGAGGGCACTTGGTGTCAATTGCCGGCTGGAAAGATATTGCAAATCAAATGCAATATCTTTCATAGACAACTGGGAACACTTCTATGGAAGAAATGAAATGTATGCTCGTGATGGGGTGCATCTATCGAGAGCTGGGGTTGTTGCTGTTGCGAACTCGCTAGAAGAAGTGGTTAGAGGTGTTTGTTTGGGTTTAAACTGTTAGTAGATAGAGGTATGGGAATTGATTTGGAGGAAGGAGGTAATAAAAGTATGTGTTTGTGGGAGAAAGGAATTGGCAAAACGATCAGGGAAAGAGAAGGTCCGCAAAATAACAATTCACTTAGGGTATATTACACTAACAGTAGAAGTCTAAGAAATAAAATTAACGAATTAAATGCTCTTGTCTGCACAGAAAAAATAGATATTATTGCACTTACCGAAACGTGGATGAATGTAGAAAATAGAGAACTATTAGCTGAATATCAAATATATGGATTTAAACTATTTCACACAGATAGATATATTAGACGAGGAGGTGGAGTAGCCATATATGTTAGGGACAATTTGAAATGTAGTCTCAAAGAGGGAATCAAAACAGAGCCACACACAGAAACTATTTGGATTGAATTAAACGAAAAAGCTAATAATATTATAATAGGAGTAATATATAGGCCACCAAATTTAGACAGAATGGAAGCAAAGCATCTATGGGATGAAATATCTAGAGCATCTAGATCTAACAGTATTTATGTCATGGGTGACTTTAATTTTAGCGGAATAAACTGGTTGAACAAAACAGGGAATAGTGAAGTAGAAGATTTTCTAGAATTAATTGACGATTGCAACACATTAAGGAACCAACACGGGAAAATAATATTTTAGATTTAGTGTTAACTAACAGGGAAACGCAAATTAATGACATCGAAATAGGGAGTGAGCTAGGGAGCAGTGATCACAAAGAAATCAGATTTAGCATAGAATGGAATAGACCAGTAGGAGAAAATTCTGTTAAAGTGCCAGATTTTCGAAAAGCTGATTTTAATAGCCTAAGAAATTTTTTGGGTCAAATTGATTGGAAAGGCTTGGGTATGGGGTGTGGGCCGGTCTTGGAGCGAGACATGAACCCAGCGATAGGTGACTTAAATGGGGATTTCGATGTGGATTCAATATATAACTTATTTAAGAATATTCTAAACAAAGCACAGGAACGTAGTATACCATACAAATTGAATAGATCGTATACTAATGACCCAAAGTGGATAACAAAGAATTTGAAGAACCTTATAGGTAAAAAGAGAGCTTGGTACAAAAGGATTAAAAATGGGGAGGTCACTTTAGAACAGGAATTCGTACAACTGGTTAGAAATGTTAAAAAAGAGATAAGGAAAGCAAAAAGAAACTATGAAGTTCGCATAGCAGGGCAAGCAAAGACAAATCCTAAAGGGTTTTTTCAGTTATATCGTACTAAGACTAGGGAAAGGATAGGTCCATTAAAAACTGAGACAGGTCAAATAACAGATAGTGATGAAGAGATGAGTAGTATTTTTAATAAATATTTTGTATCTGTATTTACTAAAGAGGAACTTAACAATATGCCTTCAGCCGAACAAGTCTATGTGGGTGGGGACGAGGACAGGTTGACGAGTTTAGCAGTTACCAGGGAGGATGTTCTTAAACAAATAGTAAAACTCAAACCAAACAAATCCCCAGGGCCGGATGAAGTGTTTGCTAGGGTGCTTAAAGAATGCAAAGAGGAGCTTTGTGACCCACTGTCAACCATATTTAATAAATCAATAGAGTCAGGCAGAGTGCCAGAGTTTTGGAAAGTTGCTAATGTGATACCAGTTTTTAAGAAAGGAGATAGATCACTTGCGTCTAACTATCGACCAATTAGCCTAACGTCTATTGTGGGAAAGTTACTCGAATCTATAATAGCAAATAAAATTCGTCTTCATCTTGAAAAACATAAATTAATAATTGAGTCGCAACATGGTTTTATAAATGGCCGTTCATGTTTAACAAATTTGTTATCTTTTTATTCTAGCATTGTTGAGGCAGTTGATAGTGGTAAGGATTGCGATGTTGTATACCTTGACTTTAGCAAAGCTTTTGATACAGTGCCACATGAAAGACTGATTAAAAAAATAGAGTCTCATGGTATTGGGGGTGCTATATTAAGCTGGATTAGGGCATGGCTATACCAAAGGAAACAGAGAGTTAGTATAAATGGAATCAAGTCAGAGTGGGAAAATGTTGTAAGTGGAGTGCCTCAAGGCTCTGTCCTGGGACCTCTGTTGTTTATAATATATATAAATGATTTAGATTCAGGTTTGAGTAGCAACATTTGCAAATTTGCCGATGATACGAAAATCGGTAGGGAAATTAATTCGGAGGAGGACTCACTATCACTTCAAGTTGATCTAGATAGGGTTTTAAAATGGTCAAAGGATTGGCAGATGCAGTTTAATGCTGATAAATGTAAAGTTCTGAGGTTAGGTAATGATGATAGAGTTACAAGATACGAGCTAGATGGTGTTGTGATTGCGAAGTCGGATTGCGAAAGGGATCTGGGAGTTATGATTAGTAAGAATTTAAAACAAAAGGATCAATGCATAAATGTTCGTAATAAGGCAAATCGGACACTTGGATTTATTAATCGCAGCGTTAGTAACAAGACACCTGGTATGGTTCTCAAGCTATATCTTGCTCTAGTTAGGCCCCATTTAGATTATGCAGTTCAGTTTTGGTCGCCATATTATAGAATGGATATAAATTCACTTGAACGTGTCCAGCGTAGGATGACTAAGTTAATTCCCCAAATTAGAAATCTTTCATATGAAGAAAGATTAACAAAGCTTAAGTTGCATTCACTGGAAAGGCGAAGAGTTAGGGGTGACATGATAGAGGTTTACAAGTGGATGAATGGACATAACCGGGGGGATATTAATAGGGTATTAAAAGTATCAACACAGGACAGAACACGAAACAATGGATATAAATTGGATAAGTTTAGATTAAGGAAAGACTTGGGTAAATACTGGTTCAGTAACAGGGTTGTTGATTTGTGGAACCAATTGCCGCGTAACATTGTGGAGGTGGGGTCCCTCGATTGTTTCAAGCACGGGTTGGACAAGTATATGAGTGGGATTGGGTGGTTATAGAATAGGAGCTGCCTCGTATGGGCCAATAGGCCTTCTGCAGTTACCTTTGTTCTTATGTTCTTATGTTAATGCCTAAAGCCACTATTACGCAATGTTTCGGGCAGTTTGGCACCCTCACTCCCTCACCCGTGACACCCTCTACGGGATGTCACAGGACATTGCAGATATGTATCCTCACGCCACCGCTTACGCCAGAACACAATTGTACAATCTAAAGAGATGCACCAGGGAAGATAGACCCCCACACCTGGAACCATTCACATCAGCAGAGGCAGTCAAGGTCAGAGCATTGTAGCTTTAGCAAGCCAGTATGATTTAGGAAAGCCTATTGAGAAGAATGATATTGCTCAAGCCATTATCGATAAATCTAAAGACTACTCTATGGTTAAAGGCTTGCGTGCAGATATGACAGAAAACCGCTTGTTATACTTTGCAAAATCTTTAGAAGAACTCATATTGTATATTGAAGATGCTGAGGAGATTAAGAAAGTTGTTCTCCTGTGGGGTGTAGGTACCTTACCTTGAGGTTACCTTGAGGTTACCTTGAGGTGCTTCCGGGGCTTAGCGTCCCCGCGGCCCGGTCGTCGACCAGGCTTCCTGGTTGCTAGGAGGGTAAATTTAAATTTGGGGTATTGTTTATTTTGAGATTTATTTGATTAGAGGATTTATTGCCAAACAGAATATAGAAAGTTTTGTCAATGTTAAGGGTGAGTTTGTTGGCAGTTAGCCAAAGATGGATTTTATTTAGCTCAGTATTTACTAGATGGACATGGAGTCCACTAGCACCCACAAGATGGGTATGGGGTCCACTAGCACCCGCAAGATGGGTATGGGGTCCACCACCACCCACAGGATGGGTATGGGGGCCACTACCACCCTAAGGATGGGTATGGGGTCCACTACCACCCACTAGATGGGTATGGGATCCACTAGCACCCACAGGATGGGTATGGGGTCCACTACCACCCACAGGATAAGTTTGGGGTCCACTACCACCCACAAGATGGGTATGAGGTCCACTACCACCCACAAGATGGGTATGGGGTCCACTACCACCCACAGGATAAGTATGGGGTCCACTACCACCCACAGGATGGGTATGGTGTTCACTACCGCCCACAAGATGGGTATGGGGTCCATTACCGCCCACAAGATGGGTATGGGCTCCACTACCGCCCACAAGATTGGTATGGGGTCCACTACCACCCACAAGATGGGTATGGGGTCTACTACCGCCCACAAGATGGGTATGGGGTCCACTACTGCCCACAAGCGGTCCGTAGAATTACCCAAATCTTCCTAGCATTACGTAAGTAATGAAGAAATATGGTATATTTACTTACTGTAATGTTGGTGCTGCACGTAGAACACGATCAAACCTAGTTTCATTCTAAAATAATGTAATTTCATATCGAAATTCGAAGTAAATATGTAGCAGGTGACGCCATAGGAAGTCGACGGTCCAAGCGACAAAATTGTGGAGCGACTTATCCAAGATATATGGTCGCCTGGAGAGTGTTTGCTCCCATATCAGCCTCCTGTACACAGTGATCCAGTCGTCGCACTTCTTTGCTCAAATTGTCGCAAATTTAATTAATGATATTAACAAGTAGACTGTGTATTTGTAATAATATCTTTCATAAATAGGCAAAAAACATTTAATATTTATTTATAAAAATGTGTCTGTAAGTTAAATCAACTCCACAAGACAATAATTTTGTTATACAGATACTAACGTTATTCGTTTGTATGCGTTCGCTACTTAAACTACTCATGTCCTTTTCGTTCATAGAACACCGAACCCTACACGCTCTCTGATATATTGCTTAATTAATAGAAATTCACAAATAAAACTTATATTTGTATGTGTTATCATAAATGCAGAGATAAAAGTTTTTGTGAATCCATCACAGAGATTATATTTTATTAGACAGGAAAGATATTTATATATCAAACAAGGTTTCTTGGCCGACGCTCTCCCTATCCATGGGAACTATGATCTTTCGAAGATCAATGTTAATTTAATCTAAATATTGTAATAAACGAAGTTTTCTATGTCATAATAAAGACAGAAATATGAGCTGCATGTTAATACTTTAGCATAAATATAACTGAAGTGAAAGTGAAGATATATGCCTTTTTACAGTTACGTGATGGCTATCTCTGGGAGTGTGAAGGCCTGCAAACAAGTGAATTAATTGTGTAATTCATTTGCATATGTGCAAAGTAACATCAAAGGTCTATATGTCAGCATAAACAAAGATGTAGACGATAATGTGACTACATTTCAAGGAAAATATATCTTAAATGAAAGCCAAGACATGGTTAAATAAATAGCCAATACCACACCATCGCCGGTGTCCGGACACATGAAAACTTCCAATGCATCAGTGTCCTGCCAGGCGGGCAATACAGGCTTCACAATTCAGAAAAAAATTGTAATTCAGAGAGATGCGTTGATAAACGCAAAATGTTTTATATTTTAAATACAGATATAAACTTTGTTTTCAAACGTTTATTGAAACAATATCTCAAGTATAAGAATCAAGATATATTTTGGACTTAACAATTTCCTATAGAGTTTCAATGCTACCTTAATTGTATATGATCATCATCATATTCCCAGCTCAGCAAGCTGTTCTAGTATGATTTCCCTGTTTGCTGTATCAAAAGCTGCAGCTAGGTCAATGAAGACTGCCTGAGGGGAAGCTTCAATATGAGCGAAGTATTCAGCAAAACAGTGTTGTGTACTGAGCCCAGGCATAACTCTAAACAGATGAGGTGACAGGTGCCCCTGTATACGATACATGAGTCGGTTAAGGACAATGCGTTCAAGCACTTTACAGACACACATGACTGTAAAGCTGCCGCCCAGTTGGGTGGGTATGGAGCACACGACTGTAAAGCTGCCGCCCAGTTGGGTGGGTGTGGAGCACATGACTGTAAAGCTGCCGCCCAGTTGGATGGGTTTGGAGCACATGACTGTAAAGCTGCCGCCCAGTTGGATGGGTGTGGAACATGACTGTAAAGCTGCCGCCCACTTGGGTGGGTGTGGAGCAAGACTAGTAACTGTATGACTCACCATAGATGTAAAGTGCCTCGTATAGTGACTGTTGTGAGCCTCTTGTTGAATCACTTGTGATACAAAAGATTATTGATGTGTGTATTTGTGTAGGTGATTGAATATGTATGTGTATATATGTATATATATATGTACATGTATGTATGAGTATGTGTACATGTATATATAACGTTAAAAATTGTGTAACTAGCGTCAAAAGACTGTTATTTGCTTAGCTAAACGAACTAGAGGGTTCAGTTCCTGAACCGATTATGTGCCTTTGTAATCCTTTACACCACCGCCCACGGGATGGGTATGGGGTGCATAATAAAGAAAGAAATTGAATTATAACTTACCTTATCTCCTAAATGTCAACATATGTCAGTTCAGTTCATGCTGTTGATCTCAATTAGTCTTAAATCTTAGTTGTTAAGGTTTTTCCAGATCTTGCCCAAAGCGCTGTGCGTATTAGTGCTTTAGGCATAGTATATACTTGTTCTTTCTTGAAATTCAACATTCTACTTGCAACTCCCAACCACTCCGAACACCACCACCACCACTCCCAACACCACTACCACTCCCAACACCACTACCACTCCCAACACCAACACTCCGTGGGAAGTAGTGGAATTTATATCTATCCTTGAGCTGTAGTTGACCCCATACCCCAGCCCATGAGTGATAGTGGACTCCATACCCATCCGGTGGAAGGGAGTGGACCCCATACCCATCTTGTGGGTGGTAGTGGACCCCATACCCATCTAGTTGGTGGTAGTGGACCCCATACCCATCTAGTGGGAAGTAGTGGACCCCATACCCATCTTGTGGGTGCTAGTGGACCCCATACCCATCTTGTGGGTGGTAGTGGACGCCATACCCATCCTGTGGGTGGTAGTGAACCCCATACCCATCTAGTGGGTGGTAGTGGACCCCATACCCATCCTGTGGGTGGAAGTGGCCCCCATACCCATCCTGTAGGTGGTAGTGGACCCCATACAAATCTTGTGGGTGCTAGTGGACCCCATACCCATCTTGTGGGTGCTAGTGGACTCCATGTCCATCTAGTGGGTGGTAGTGGACCCCATACCTATCCTGTGGGTGGAAGTGGTCCCCATACCCATCCTGTAGGTGGTAGTGGACCCCATACCCATCTTGTGGGTGCTAGTGGACTCCCATACCCACCTTGTGGGTGCTAGTAGACTCAATTGCCATCTAGTGAGTGGTAGTGGACCCCATACCCATCCTGTGGGTGGTAGTGTACCCCATACCCATCTTGTGGGTGGTAGTGGACCCCATACTTATCCTGTGGGTGGTAGTTGACCGGCCACACCCATCCTGTGGGCGGTAGTGCACCCCATACCAATATTTTGGGCGGTACTGGACCCCATGCCCATCCTGTGGGTGGTATAGTAACCCAATACCCATAATATGTGTAGTAGTGGCCCCCCTCATACATAACCTGTGGGCGGTAGTGGACCCCATACCCATCCTGTGGGTGATAATGGACCCCATACCTATCCTGTGGGTGGTAGTGGACCCCATACCTATCCTGTGGGCGGTAATGGACCCCATACCTATCCTGTGGGCGGTAGTGGACCCCATACCTATCCTGTGGGCGGTAGTAGACCTCATACCCTTCCTGTGGGTTGTTACGAATCTCACTAGGATTCTGCCATTACTCTTGATTCTCATATTACTTTATTGTCTTGTTCCTAATATAGCATCTAGTTGTATGATATAAAATTTTGTATGTTATATATATATATATATATATTAGAGCATGCAGTAGTGTGCATGAGTTACATTATATTGTGTGAGGCTTTTGGTGTTAATTTCTCATGTAGTTTCTCCGTGTGGGCGGTTGACCATATTTGGATATGGCCAGTGTGGGAACATTGTTGTCAATCGAGTGTTATAGTTGTACATTGATTATTCCCATATTTTGGTTTCTGTATTATTGTATGGAATGTTGTACCAGTGTTTATTACTCTTTAGTTTAACAATGTTTTGAATATTAGTGCTGCGTTTTATTATTAGATTTTCCACAATGTTTTGTGTGGACGGTTAGTTGATTTTTTGGTAGACGCTTGGCCTGCGGTCCAAGGCGTGGGCAGAAGCGTGGCGGCTGCTGTCGAGAGGAGACATGCTTTAAGTTAAGTCATTGGTCACTGTTATTTTAGCCTATATAAATGTTAATTATCTGGTTAGATGATATTGTATATATCTCTCTAATTAATCCATGTCTTAGTGATAGTGCTCATGTCTCAATAAGGAGGTTATTCTATGATTTGCATGCTGAAGAATATTTCTGGTTATTATTTATACATTTAAGTGTTGTTATGATTGTCCCCCTTAGCATAAATATATTGTTCTCCATTTTATGCAGTGATGTATATTTACCCCTAGACAGTTGTTGGCAAGGCCGATTTATTATTTTCTTTATTGCACTGCGGGGAGAAGAACCTTATTTAGTCTCAATGGTGGTAACAAATGAGGGCCTGTGTCCGGGAGAATAAGCCTTAATTCCCTGTAATGTTGTACAATTAACAGTGCTAATTGTTAATAGCAATTGCCTTCCTAGGTACTCTGTGATTATCTAGTGACACCTAATCAAGCCCGTGAAATTATCTGTTCAATCTGAGCTGCTGTGAAAACTTCTCAACGCTTCACGATTTGAGGCAAGTGTTTAGCTTGTGCCAGGCGCCAAGCATAATTTTCAGTGTTGTTTCAAGTGTAAGTTGTGATTATTGAGCCAACCATGGAGGATCAGGTTGCTGCGCTGGTAGAGCAGCCAAATTTTGGTAAAATTAAAGACTTAAAGAAGTCTGGTTTGTTATTGCTGGCTGATAGATTGAACATAGCAGTTTCCAGTAAAATGTTGAAAGCTCAAGTGTTAAGAGTGATTGTCACACACTTGGTGGAGGAGGAGAGACTTGAAGAAGAGTGTTTGGGAGAGTTAGAAGAAGAGTCAAGTGACAAGGTGGCAATCTTAAAGTTGGAGTTGGAGACTCAATTAGAATTGGCTAGGCTGGAAGCAGACAAGCAGAGGTTGGAAGCAGACAAGCAGAGGTTGGAGTTGCAGAACCAGACAAAACACCTTGAGTTGGAGGCTCAGTTAAGACTAGCAGAGCAACAAACTAAACAAACCGAGCAGCAGACTAGACAATTACAAATTCAGCAGAGTATTGCTGAAAATAATAACAGGTTAGAACAGCAGAGAATTGCAGCAGGGCAAGGTAACACTAGTAATAATCCAGAGAGTACAAATAGTTCTTCCAAGTACAGTAAACATGTAGAATTACCTAAGTTTAATGAAGAACATCCAGAAATATTTTTCTTGCACTTTAGGAAACTAGCAGTCAGCATGAACTGGCCTGTCGATCAATGGGTTAGCATATTACAAGGACAATTTAAGGGTAAAGCTCAAGAGGTATTTGCATCTTTGCCGGCTGAGAATTCTTTCGATTTTAAATTTGTTCAGCAGAGTATTTTAAATGCTTACCAGCAGATCCCAGAGGCACATAGAATTAAATTCAGAAGTTTAAAAAGAGCACATGACCAGACTATTTCTGACTTTGTAAGAGTAAAATTAAATCACTTTGACAGATGGATTAAAGCACTTAATATTACAGAGTTTGAGACTTTAAGAGACCTCATAGTAACTGAGGAAGTAGTGGGATGTCTACCAGAGAAATTAGCTTTATTTATGGCTGAAAATAAACAAACGACTGATCTTATCAAATTAGCCAAGCTAGCTGATGAACATGAACTACTTACAAAAGTACCTTTCAGAGCACCAATTAACCATTTTAATGTTAAAACTAATCATTATGCTCATAAAAACCATGTTTTCCAGACTCGACCAGCCACTTCACCTTCTCCCCTTAACCCTTCTCCTGTAAAGCCTAAATCTGAGGAACAGACAGGGTTGTCAACCTCAAGTAATGTAGTGATTAAGCCTGCAGTGGGTTCGGCTGTTCCGACCACTAGCAGGTATTGCACGCATTGCAGGAGAAGAGGTCATGTGGTAAATTCATGTTATGCTTTGCACCCAGAGTTAAGACCAACTGGTCTCATTTATTGTAGAGGTGTGCAAAATAAATTAACTAAGGAACATGTAACTGTAAACCCCAATTGGGTGAAACAGTATTCTCCATATATGTCTTCAGGTGAAGTTTTGTGTGTAAATGGGAAATGGAAGCCAGTGGTTCTTCTTCGTGATACTGGTGCTTCCCAAACCTTAATTTCTGCCAGTATACTCTCTAATGTTGAAAAGAGAGATACTAGGAAGTCTGTAGTTCTTCAGAGTGTTGCAGGATGTAAAACTGTACCTCTGATAAATGTTACTTTAAGATCCACCATTACTCCAAGTGTATGCACTGTGGGTGTTAGTACCCAGTTGCCCATCCCAGGTGTGGATGTTATATTGGGTAATGATGTGGCCATAAATCATGTTGTGGGTGAGAATGATCCCCGTTTGTTTAACCAGCCAGTTGCAGACCATGTTGTTTATTCTGCCTGTGCTGAAGTTAGTTCTAGGAATGAACAACCGGTTGTAATAGATGGTTTTGGCCATTTTACCTGTGCTGATGTCAGTACTAATATAAATCCAGTTGTCAGTTCTGATGTTGTTACTCAAGCATTTGTTCCAGTAACCAGTACCCCTTCGGTGGAGAAGTGGGATGTGGTTGTTCCAGATTCCTGTGTGGCCGATTTAGTTGTTGAGAGTAAGCCTGATACTATGACTCTGCTTTATTCCAATAAATTGGGAAAGGATGTCCATGCACCATTGGCTTGCCCGCTCACTACGAACGTTGTGCCAGGAGTTGAGAGAAACTTAAAAGCCACGACTCTGTATTCCAGCCAAGTGAATGGTTTAGGACAAGATGTCGGGTTGGCAGAAGTATTCCCGCTCACTCCAAGTTTAGAATCAGTTGTCGAGAGTAAGTCTGTTGTAGAGGCCCCGCCTCACCCTAGTCAAGGTGATATAATAGGGGAGGAGGTCAAACTACCTGTTACTTGCCCGCTCGTTTCAGATTCCCTTAATTTATGTGCATTGAGTAGAACTGACCCTAAGATTTCAGAGAGAAGCAAGGAGACAGTCTGTACTGTAGATCCAGTTTTGGAGAGTGTGGGAAAGCAGCCAGAGGATCAGCTTCTGTTGAGTAGATGGAGACCCAGTGAGCCTCCCTCTTCAGTTGTCTGTGAGGATGTGACCCAGCTTGGTAGTGATATTATTGATTGTGAGCAGACAGTACTCCAAGCAGCTCCAGAAGTCATGGGAGGAAATTTTGGTAAAATCATTAAGAGTGGTAAAGTAGCATTTGGATCTAAGTTGCGGAGATTTGTGGGTTGTGATTCTTATTCCATGTGGAGTAAGTATTTCTCATTGTGTACATTGAGGCAGAGTGTGTGTAGGATGTTGAAATCTACTTTTATTCTGCAGGAGCCATTTTCTTGTGAAGTAATGGACTGTGGGACATCTTTGTCCAGCCTTGTGGTTGAGCAGAGAGAGTTTACTCAAGTAGGTTGTGCAACCAGTAGTTCTGAGGAAGTGGTGAGTTATACTAGAGCAGTATCTCTATATTCAGATCCAGGTAATTTTGATGCACGAGTGATAAAAGTGTATGTTCCACTCAAGTGTGGTGTTGACTTTCAGAGTCATATTGTGGGTGAAGGATTAAATCATACTGGGGAGCAGATGTTTGAGGCTCCAGGTGTGTATTTCAAGTTGGGGGATAAGGTTATCCTACCTAGTGTTAATCATTGTGAAGGGTTTCAGATTGTCCTTGGGTGTTTCCCAGGTAATCTGCTGTGCATCTTCAAGATGTTAAGACCCTTAAACCTCTTGGTTGATTGTTTGTCATCAGACGTAAATCACTTGGGAAGTGATGGTGAGGGTTGTCAAGTTTTCGGCATGTTTTACTTAGTCTTTTGGAAGACTAGAAAGTTGATGATAGTGTGTGTTGTGTTCAAGTTCACCATCAGGAGGTGTGAACTTGTCTTGAGAGTTATGATTGAGATATGGTGCCTAGGCATATGCCTGTTTTCTTTCACTGATCGTTATGACAGAGTTATGAGGCAATTGATTTATGTGTTCCTTATGGATCATCTGAGTCAGTTCGATCAGGTAGTCTTTGCACTTATTTTGGGTTGTATTTCTTGGTTTGAAGGTCAAAGGTTTGCTAAGTCGGTGTCTTGTGTTTCGGAAGGTTCTATGAATGGGAAAGTTTTATACATAATTGTGAGGTTTAATGCTAATTTCTCTAATTTTAGTATCCATTGGGCGAGAGTATGTGTTCCACAGAGGATCAAGAGGGATGAAGAGCAGATGTCTGTGTCAGAGCATACCCAGGAGAAGTCCCAAATCTACTCAACATCCAGTCAGCTTCAATTAAGCAGTTCAGCTCCAGAAAAAGGGAGTAATGGGAAAGGGAGTCTGTCTTGGAAAATGTCACCATATAGAAAATGGATCAATTGGAAATATGGGACTGATCTCAGAGAAATAGTAGCAACAGATAGAAAGATAAATTGCCGTGATAACTGTGTGAAAGCAGCTACCTTTCTTGACAATTCTAATAATGATAATGTTGTAGATAAGAGTGTGAAATATGATCTGAAACTAAGTGATTAAATGAGATAGTACCCTGGAGAGATAAATTTGCATACTCCAGTGAAACCTATGTAGTGTTTCTATTCATAAGATGTATGAAATTTTTGTATTTTTTTTACTGTGTGAGATTTCATTGCTTTGCACTTGAAATTTAGTCGAAGCATTTTCATGTTATATTACATGTTATATTTCATGCAGTCAAAAAAAATGAAATCAACCTTCAGTTAATTTCATTTTTTTTCTTAGGGGACGGGAGGGATGTTACGAATCTCACTAGGATTCTGCCATTACTCTTGATTCTCATATTACTTTATTGTCTTGATCTTAATATAGCATCTAGTTGTATGATATAGGATTTTGTATGTTATATATATATATATATATATATATATATATATATATATATATATATATATATATATATATATATATTATAGCATGCAGTAGTGTGCATGAGTTACATTATATTGTGTGAGGCTTTTGGTGTTAATTTCTCATGTAGTTTCTCCGTGTGGGCGGTTGACCATATTTGGATATGGCCAGTGTGGGAACATTGTTGTCAATCGAGTGTTATAGTTGTACATTGATTATTCCCATATTTTGGTTTCTGTATTATTGTATGGAATGTTGTACCAGTGTTTATTACTCTTTAGTTTAACAATGTTTTGAATATTAGTGCTGCGTTTTATTATTAGATTTTCCACAATGTTTTGTGTGGACGGTTAGTTGATTTTTTGGTAGACGCTTGGCCTGCGGTCCAAGGCGTGGACAGAAGCGTGGCGGCTGCTGTCGAGAGGAGACATGCTTTAAGTTAAGTCATTGGTCACTGTTATTTTAGCCCATATAAATGTTAATTATCTGGTTAGATGATATTGTATATATCTCTCTAATTAATCCATGTCTTAGTGATAGTGCTCATGTCTCAATAAGGAGGTTATTCTATGATTTGCATGCTGAAGAATATTTCTGGTTATTATTTATACATTTAAGTGTTGCTATGATTGTCCCTCTTAGCATAAATATATTGTTCTCCATTTTATGCAGTGATGTATATTTACCCCTAGACAGTTGTTGGCAAGGCCGATTTATTATTTTCTTTATTGCACTGCGGGGAGAAGAACCTTATTTAGTCTCAAGGGTGGTAACATGGGTGATAGTGGACCCCATACCTATCCTGTGGGTGATAGTGGACGCCATACCTATTCTGTGGGCGGTAGTGGACCCCATACCTATTCTGTGGTCGGTAAAGGATCCAATACCACCCTGTGGGCGGTAGTGGACCCCATACGTGTCCTATGGGTGGTAGTTGAGCTCACCTATGGGTGAGCGCTTTGTCATGGGTTCGTATCCTGACCGAGGAGGATTTACTGGGCGCAAATCCTTAACTGTAGCCTCTGTTTAACTCAACAGTAAAATGGGTACTTGGCTGTAAAAACGATTCTTCGTGGGGGTCGTATTCCAGTGTAACAACTGGAATGTAACAACTCTTGTATACACCATCCATTGTATACAAGAGCGCCTCCCACGCCCTTGCGCCACCTATAGCTCTGCTGTTCAACAAATCCCTTGAGTGTCATACGTTCCCTGATATCCTTAAAAAAGCAGGAGTAACGCCAGTGCATAAAGGAGGTAATCCGGCAGACATAAACAACTATAGACCAATATCGAACCTACCCATACTATCAAAAATATTTGAAAAAATTATCTACAGACAGCTCTACTCCTATCTCGTAAAATTCGACATTCTTAGCCCCTGTCAGTTTGGCTTCCTCTCCCAAAAGAGTACCAACGATGCAATTATTAGTCTCCTTGATATAATTTACTCAGCCCTTGACAAAAATGAGTTTCCGATTGGACTCTTCATTGACTTGAGAAAGGCCTTTGATACTGTTAATCACAATTACTTCTTACGTAAACTCCATCATTATGGAATCCGAGGCCATACACTGGACTATATCCAATTCTATCTTAGTGATAGACACCAATGTGTAGCCATCAATAATATAACCTCTCTCACTCTACCAATAACCGTTGGAGTGCCACAGGGCAGCATTTTGGGACTCTCCTATTTCTTATACATCAATGATCTGCCTAATGTCTCTAACATTCTGAAACCTATTTTGTTTGCTGATGATACTACCCTCATCTACTCAAACCCCAACCCACATACACTAAATAATGTTGTTAATAATGAACTAAAAAAAGTTCACTTATGGATGTCAACCAACAAACTAACACTTAACATAGAAAAGACCTACTACATCTTATTTGGAAGCAAATCTACAAATACAATTCAGCTTCAGATAGACAATGTAAACATTAGCAATAAAAATGATGGAAAGTTTCTCGGCCTATTCAGTACCCACATACAACACATAACTAAGAAAGTCTCTAAAACAGTTGGTATACTCTCCAAAATCAGATATTATGTACTTAACTCTGCTCTCATCTCTCTATATTATGCACTAATCTATCCCTATCTTAATTATGGTATCTGTGCATGGGGTTCAACCACTGCAAACCACCTCAAGTCCATCATCACCCAGCAAAAATCTGCTATCAGAATAATAAAAAATTTTGCTTTCAGACAACACTCAGCCCCCTTGTTTAACTCCCTAAACATGCTAAAAATAATCTCACTCCACAAATTCTTTTGTGTCAACCACATTTACAAAACCCTGTTCTTAAATGCAAATCCTGCTCTGAAACTCTCCCTGGACAGATGTAATAGGACCCATTATCACCACACCAGAAATTAATATCTCTTTGATATCCCAGAGTCAAACTTAATCTGTGTAAACACTATGTAAATAAAGGGACCCAGTTTATGGAACTCACTCCCTATTGAATTGAAAAGCTGTCCAACTTTTGCGTGATTCAAAAACAATACTAAAAAGTGCCTAATTTCATCTTCATAGTTTTTTACCTTTTGCTTTAAAATTGCACTGCATCTATTGCTACCCAATCCCCCAATCTTTATGTACCCAATCTGAACATCTTTATCATTGTGATCATTGCTGTCTTCTTATATGTGCTGTCAATCTGCTGTATGGTGTCTATTAATCTTGTTTAAATTACCAATCAAGCTGTCAATGTAATCAATCAGAGCTTTAATATACCTATGTGCCTTAATATACTTACTAATCTCTCTCATCTCATTTTTTTCTTGCAATGTATTTGTTATCATTTTATTAATTCTGATAGAATTTACCTACTTAAAATTACTTGTTAGATTAAGGACCTGCCCGAGTTTTTACAAGTGGCTCTTGTAAAGCCACTAGTACGCGCAGCGTACTAGTGGCTTTACAAGAGTGTAAATACTGTACTACGCTATGTATTCTCACAAACCCAATGTACCTTCATGTATATAAATAAATAAATAAATAAATAAATATATATAAAAAAAAGTTAACCCCATACCCATCCTGTGGGCGGTAGTAGACGATATACCCATCCTGTCGGCGGTAGTTAACCATATACCCATTCCGTGGACGGAACTGGACCATATACTCATGCTGTGGGCGGCAATGGAGGCCATACCCATCCTGTAGGCGGTAGTAGACACAATTTTCATCCTGTGGGTGATTGTGGACCCCATACCCATCCTGTGGGTGGTATAGTGGACGCCTCACACATCCTATGAGCGGAAGTGGAACATATACGCATCCAGTGGGAAGTAGTGGACCTCTTATTCATCCTGCAGATGGTAGTGGCCTCCAAACCCATCCTGTGGGCATTAGTGAACCCCATACCCATCCTGCAGGTTGTAGTGGACGCCATACAATTCCTATGGGTATTAGTGGACCATATACCCATCCTGTAGGCGGTAGTGAACCCCCATTTATTTATTTATTTTATTTATTTATTTATATATATACAAGAAGGTACATTGGGTTTGTGCGAATACATTGGATAGTACAGTATTTACATTCTTGTAAAGCCACTAGTACGCGCAGCGTTTCGGGCAGGTTCTTAATCTAACAGATAATTTTAAGTAGGTAATTTCTATCAGAATTGATAAATGATAAAGATACATTGCAAGAGAAAAATGAGATGAGAGAACTAAGTAAGTGTATTAAAGCACATTGTTATATTAAAGCTCTGGTTGATTACATTGACAGCTTGATTAGTAATTTAAACAAGATTAATAGACACCATACAGCAGATTGACAGCACATATAAGACAGCAATGATCACAATAGTAAAGATATTCAGATTGGGTACATAAAGATTGGGAGACTGGGTAGCAAAAGATACAGATAAACAAGATTTATAAACACCATACAGCAGATTGGCAGCACATATAAGAAAACAGCAATGGTCACAATGGTAAAGATGTTCAAATTGGGAACATAAAGGTTGGGAGATTGGGTAGCAATTGATGCAGTGCAATTATAAGGCAAAAAGTGAAAAACTATGAAGATGAAATTAGGTACTTTTTAGTATTGATTTTGAATGATGTAAAAGTTGGACAGCTTTTCAATTCAGTAGGGAGTGAGTTCCATAAACTGGGTCCCTTTATTTGCATAGAGTGTTTACACAGATTAAGTTTAACTCTGGGGATATCAAAGAGATATTTATTTTTGGTGTGGTGATAATGGGTCCTATTACATCTGTCCAGGAAGAGTTTCAGACAAGGATTTGCATTTAAGAACAGGGTTTTGTAAATGTAGTTGACACAAGAGAATTTGTGGAGTGAGATTATGTTTAGCATGTTTAGGGAGTTAAACAAGAGGGCTGTGTGTTGTCTGAAAACAGAATTTGATATTATTCTGATAGCAGATTTTTGCTCGGGGATGATGGACTTGAGGTGGTTTGCAGTGGTTGAACCCCATGCACAGATACCATAGTTGAGATAGGGATAGATTAATGCATAATATAGAGAGATGAGAGCAGAGTTAGGTACATAATATCTGATTTTGGAGAGTATACCAACTGTTTTAGAGACTTTCTTAGTTATGTGTTGTATGTGGGTACTGAAGTTGAGTCTCTTGTCTAGGAATAAGCCAAGAAACTTTCCATCATTTTTATTGCTAATGTTTACATTGTCAATCTGAAGCTGAATTGCATTTGTAGATTTGCTTCCAAATAGGATGTAGTAGGTCTTTTCTATGTTAAGTGTTAGTTTGTTGGTTGACATCCATAAGTGGATTTTTTTTAGTTCATTATTAACAACATCATTTAGTGTATGTGGGTTGGGGTTGGAGTAGATGAGGGTAGTATCAGCAAACAAAATAGGTTTCAGAATGTTAGAGACATTAGGCAGATCATTAATGTATATAAGAAATAGAAGAGGTCCCAAGATGCTGCCCTGTGTCACTCTAACGGTTATGGGTAGAATGGGAGAGATTATATTATTGATGGCTACACACTGGTGTCTATCACCAAGATAGGATTGGATATAGTCCAGTGTATGGCCTCGGATTCCATAATGATGGAGTTTACATAAGAGGTAATCGTGATTAACAGTATCAAAGGCCTTTCTCAGGTCAATGAAGATTCCAACTGGAAACTCATTTTTGTCAAGGGCTGTGTAAATTATATCAAGGAGACTAATAATTGCATCGTTGGTATTCTTTTGAGAGCGGAAGCCAAACTGACAGGGGCTATGAATGTCGAATTTTACGAGATAGGAGTAGAGCTGTCTGTAGATAATTGTTTCAAATATTTTTGATAGTATGGGTAGGTTCGATATTGGTCTATAGTTGTTTATGTCTGCCGGATTACCTCCTTTATGCACTGGCGTTACTCTTGCTTTTTTAAGGATATCAGGGAAGGTATGACACTCAAGGGATTTGTTGAACAGCGGAGCTATAGGTGGCGCAAGGGCATGGGAGACGCTCTTGTATACAATGGATGGGATTTCACTGATGTTCCCAGCTTTGGTTTTTAGTGAGTGTATGATGGACACAACATCTGACGGGCTGACTGGTGAGAGGAGAAGAGAGTTTGGATAGCTGCCTGAGAGATATGTGTCTGAGTCTGTGGGATTTTACTTGCAAGGTTAGCACCAATCGATGAAAAGAAGCTATTAAATTAATTCGCCATATCTAAGTCAGATGACGGTGTAAGGCCATCCTTAGAGAGTGTTATCTGGTTGTGGGAGTGTTGTTTAGTTCCCAGGATATTAGAGATGGTATTCCATGTGTTTTTCATGTTGCCTTTTGCTTCTTTGAATCTAGTCTCATAATATGAAAGTTTTGCTTTTCTTATGATACTGGTAAGCACTGATGAGTACCTTTTAACTACTTCCTTTGAAACTAGGCCAAACCTAAATTTCTTTTCGTATTCTTGTTTTTTGTTGATTGATTTAATTATGCCACTTGTGAGCCACGGGTTATTTTTTCTTTTATCAGTTACTTGTTTGGTAAGGAGGGGACAGTGAGTGTTGTAGAGGCTTAGAGTTTTGGAGAGAAAGAGGTTAGTTGATGAGTTTATATCCTGTGAATGATTAAATTCAGATTCCCAGTTAATATTGTGAAGTGCATTAGAGAGATTGCCTAAAGCTGATTCACTATGTAGCCTGAATGAAAGTTTATTGGTTTCTGGTGGTGATGTGTCAATGTTTGCTATGAGGAAAGTAGGATAGTGGTCAGTTGTTCTGTCATAAATTACCCCAGATGTAAGGTGAGCTGTTATATTAGTCCATAGGTGATCCAGGGTAGTGGTAGATGTTTGAGTGACTCGGGTGGGCTTGGTGATTGTGGGGATTAGCATACAGGAGTGCATGCTGTTACGGAAATAGTCAACTGGAGGGTTGTTTTGAAGACCCAGGTCAATATTGATATCACCTCCCAGAATGATGTGATTTTTGTTGAGATTGTTATTTATGATAAGATTCCTTACATTGTCAGAGAATAAAGCTATGTTGGTATTAGGAAATCTATTGATGGCACCGATAGTCAGGGAGGATTTAAGGGATTTACCGGAGAACTTGGCAAAGGTATATTCACAATAGTCATCTCTATCACTAATAACACTATTGCAAATGAAGGTATCTTTGTAATATATTGCTGTACCGCCACCTTTTTTATTAGGCCTACAGTTATGAATGGCTTTATAACCAGCTAAATTGTAGAGTTGGGTATAGTCATTACTTAGCCAAGTTTCTGTTAAAATGATGAAAGATAATTTAGTACCTAGTGCTGTAAGTAGTGCATTTATATCATCAAAATGTTTACCAAGTGACCTAACATTTTGGTTTAAACTGATAAGCAGGTGCTATTTAGGAGTTTGTTTTTTGCAAGATTTGCTGTGTAATACCTGCAATAATGATGATCAATGTGCTGATTTGTGTGGATATGGAACAGAAGATTTCGATCAGGATCAATATCAGTAAGCATATAGATAAGATAATGTCACGATACAATAAGATAAGCAATTAACAGGAACAGATAAAAACTAAATCTGCTGTAAAATAGAAAGTAATTATAGCAAAACACAACAATATAATAGTATAACAATACAATAAGAGCTTACAAAGTATTAAGTCTGCTAAAATTAGAGAATAATTATGGCAAAACACAATAATAAATGCAAGTAAACAAAAGAATTGAAACAATTAGAGGTAGAATAAAGGTCTATGGAGGATACACAAGATAGCCATGGAGGATACACAAGTTTGGTGGAGAGAACAAAAAATCAGTAGAGACTGTCAAAATGAATATATAAAAAAATTTGACAAATGATAATTGTAAAGTAAAATAATCTTAAAGATAATAAATTTTCTTTAGCTTAGTTTTTTAACCTATAATTAGTATGAACTTAATTAAAAGAACAAAATGAGATCAATAATTGATTTCAATAAATGACATAGATCAATACAATTAAATTTAAAATTTAAATGGAATAGGGTAAGATACCTACCCATACCTATCCTATGGGTAGTTATTGGGCCCAGACCCATTCTACAAGTAGTATGGACCCCTTACGCACCTAACAGGTGGTAGTGAACACTATACCTATCCTACAGTAGGTAGTAGACACTATACCATCCTGTTTGCAGTAATTTACCCCATAGACATTCCACCGTAACATCGTTTTCTGTTAACGTTCCTACAATACATTCTTTAAAGATTTTTTAAGCACAAACTAGTGTATATAATGTTGATTGGCGAAGCACTATTATTCTATGTAATAATTTATAGTGTGTATTATAATTTACTAAGAACAACTAATATTTCTCAAAACAAAACTACGAAACTTCAATAGGATGTAGTTGATTTGTAATATTCTAAGAGCATGGACAATACCAGGTAAATTTCACAACCCATATGGGACCTGAAAACTACAATTTTCATTATAAGTGAACCAATCACGATTATTCTGCTGTCTACGGCAATGGACGGGCACTGTGAGACGTAAATTGATACGTGAGGAAGAGTTTGGGGCCTTGGAAAAAATGTAACTGGGAATATACCACATATGTACTAATTCATATTCAACATATTGACTTTTAGCATTAAGTAATATATGTGCTGTCTTGAGTGAGAGCGGGTTGGAATACACCAGCTCAGCAAGACCAGAGGCCACAGCAGTTACCAGACATGTCACACATGTCCTTAGAATCCACCTCAACAGGCGGAGCAGCAGACAGGCAATCGGGCACCTCAGGCACAGTACCCACTCCATCCTCAGAACTGTCCGAAAGCAAGAGGGGCAGAAAATCCTCCGCACGAAAAACATGCACCCTACCAGTCGCTCCTACGTCGTACGCTGCAGCCAGATGACCCTCGTGACCACACCTATAACAAGTGCGCGGTTGCCCCTGATACAGGCAGCGGAGCGTGTAACTCAACACGGACATTGACTACGGTACACTACACTTCAGCGACATTTTCAGGGTGCGAGAGCCGTCAAGCATACCAGCACAGTGCCCGGCAAGGACCTTGTTCCAACGAATACTTAACACTGTCGCAAATCGTTCAAAACGATTAAGTCCTCCTGAAATTCGAAGAGGGCACCACCAAGGTGCCCTCTTCGAATGGTGCGTCAAGGTGACACTAAGATTGGTGTCTTGGTGACAACAGAACCAGCAGTATCAGGGAGAGGGTAAACACGCCCCTCACACCGCTCGAGAAACGCCTGAAAGGCAGCCAGGAGGTGGAACTTGACCACAACACGGTTGCCCTGAAGCAGCTGGACGCCCACTAGATCCGACAACTGCACATGTAGCACGTCCACCAGGGCGACACCAACCAACGGATGGTTGGTGTTGCCCTGGTGGCACCATAAATGCCAGACCAGCCGACAATGTTCTCTTCATTGGAGAGAACAAGTCAAGCCAAGGACTGGTCAAGCCAAACGGTCACCCTGTCAGTGGCAAACCACCACCAGCAGGGCAAACCAGCAATCACCCAAAGTAAACACGAGCCAGGAGTGGAGAGACCTCAGGAACGTCCGACCTGGCCGGTTGTCACCACACAACTCCTATCTGTTACTCTACTACTCTACTGTTACTCTACTACACCCTGTATAAACAACAACATTAACACTGTGAATTCACCAAGTGGCGGGTGCTAATTGCCCGGCCGGGCTCCCTGCGAGCGGCCTTGGCGGTGACGCCTCGTGGCCAGGTTATACTAGTTGTCTCTGTCCCTAGGGCCCGACCCTAGGGGCCCATGCCAAGGTCGGCATCACCCACGTGGCACTCCATGGAGCGCTTGCCCTGGGTTGTGTTTCGCTTCCTTCCTGTCCCTCTTCCTCACGCCTTCCTCATATATCCAGGAGACGCCCATGTGGCAATGGTGTCCCGGTGGGCAGGCCTCGAGGCTTCCTTGTCTAAGGGCTACCTTTGCGTCAGGGTTGGGCCGAGAGCCTTCCCGGCTTCTGCTGTCTCTCCGGCCCAGGCTGGGGGGCCACTACAGCTGCAATGGCCAGGCACGCAGTGGCTTGTTTGCCCTACGCCGCCCCTAGAGCCTCGGTTCCCGGGTTCTTTTCTGCTATGTTACAGGTGGCTGCCAGGTCCGTCTGGTGTACCCAGGCATGTTTGTTCCCAGACGTTTCGTCTGATCGGTGTTGCCGGCACGTTTGTTCCCAGACGTTGTGTCTCAGCACGTTGTTCCCAGACGTCTTGTCTGACCGGTGTAGCCGGCTTGTTCGTATCCAGATGTTTTGCCTGTCCGGGGTAGCCCTGCTAGTTCGTACCCAGACGTTTTGTCTGGCCGGTGTAGCCCGGCTTGTTCGTACCCAGACGTATTTGTCTGGCCGGTGTCGCCCGGCATGTTCATACCCAGACGTTTTGTCTGGCCGGTGTAGTCCGGCTTGTTCATACTCAGACGTTTTGTCTGACTGGTGTAGCCCGGTTTGTTCGTACCCAGACATTCGTCTGGCCGGTGTAGCCCGGCTTGTTCGTACCCAGACGTACACATTCCCTCCAGTTCTCCCTGTTCAGATAATTATGTGTATGCGCCCTGCCGTAGAGCGGTCTGTCCGTTTTAGTGGGCTATGCTATGTTATTTATATTATTTATTTAAGCTTTTCTAAAATTCATTTATTACAGTGTTCAACTTTCAGTTATGTCTTGTATTTACTCAATAATACTGTTGCAGTGTTAAAGCAGTGTCCATTTCTAGTGGGATACTCAAATAATTTTGATTTTTACTTTTGAGAATAACATTGTTTTAATTCTAACCAAACTATACCATGAATAATACTGTTTTAATATAACCAAACTATACCATGAATAATACTGTTTTAATCTATCCAAACTATCCCAGGAATATTAACCAATATTACTGTTTAATCTAACCAACCTATACCATGAATAATACTGTTTTAATCTACCTAAACTATCCATGAATATTACTGATTTTAATTGTTCAACTTTAAATACAAGTATCTTATTATTACTGCCTTAATCTATTTAATTGTTCAGCCTCAGTTATGTCTTGTATTTACTTCGCTATTTATTCTCTGCTTTTTCTAGCATTGCTTAAGCCTCATGCCTTTCTTGCTGTTTTATTGGCCTTGCATTCGTGTTTTGTATCCATCACGGCACGTTATTTGACAGGGAATCTGCTCCTCTTTTGGCGTCTTTATTTATCTGTATTATTTAACTGTTGTTTCAGATATAAATTTTACATTGTTAGTTTCAGTTTGGTGTGTATGATGCTCTGCATTTTCCTCCTGCAATTTAGCTTTGCTTTTATTGCATTTTAAGCATGATACTGCTTCTTGTTTTATTTTACTTATCTCTGGCTTTCCATTGATGTTTTGTTTAATCTTGCTTACAGTCTTGAGTCTCTAAGTCACTTTCAGCTAGGTCGTACTAGTTGTTGTGTATTCAGGTTGGGCCTCCCCCCCTCCATTTCTCCACCGTTCCGTGTCCTATTCTTACATACTGTTACGGCCCTACTGGGACGCAACCGGGTTCTTCTTTGATGGTAGTAGAGTTTGGGAATCCGGCCCCAAGTTAGTAGAGGCTTTCAAGGGGTGTGTTCCGTAACGCAAGGGGGAGGGATACAAATGTTCCAATTTATATATATATATTTCTACCACCATGAATAAATAAATAAGTCACACGTGGTGGTTATAACTACACAGGTTATAATGTCTTCCTCCGAAGACACTGGATGCTCCACTGTGCTCACTCTGGGTAGCCCTGGTTCCTTCTTCCGTGGCCGACGATGAATCCACTATAATTCTATGACGAATCTACCCTGGCCACAGGCCAGCCAAATCACCGTCCCACTGGGTGCTTCGTCGTGGAGGCCTTCAACCACAATCCAGCCTGTAGCTGGCAGGTACCGATCAGCTCCGCTGTGTAGGCCACTCCACGACTAATACTAGGGTTGCGAGCCCTAGGCAGGAGCCTCGTGTGATCCCGCTGATCACTCTCCTCACTAAGCACCACAGTGGCTAATCTCTTCCACCAGCCAGCCCCGGATAAGGCGATTCCCAACACTGCCACGCCACAGGCAGGCTAATACTCTCAACAGACTTTGTCCGGGGGTGACTCACAGCTTCTTCAAAGCAGACTGGTGAAGAGACCTTGGCTGCCTTGGGTAGACTGATCCATCGTCCAACACAGCAGTCCCTGGTCGACTCTGCAATCAGACACGTCATTAATACTGGAACGCTCTAGGGAACCTCACTTACAGGCTTAGACACAAACGTCCACCTCTTCCTTCCATAGATGGCATTGCTGTCTAAGCGCCACCTCACCAGAGGTCAGCAGCGGCTATGTTACGAGCTGATTAAGACGGGAATCCAGCACCTGTGGCCGGTATATCCCGTCCTCACTAGATGGCATTGTCCATTTGGAGTGGGTTTCGGGAGCGGACTCACAGATGGCGTTGTTGTCACTGCTCTGTGCTCCGATGCTGGACTCGGGTCCCAAACACATACTTGCAAGTTATTCTATTTAAAGGACTTTTTAATGTCAACTATTCCTTTGTTACTTAAGCCTTTCCCTGGGCTTGGA
This sequence comes from Procambarus clarkii, assembly GCF_040958095.1. Classification (NCBI taxonomy): domain Eukaryota; kingdom Metazoa; phylum Arthropoda; class Malacostraca; order Decapoda; family Cambaridae; genus Procambarus; species Procambarus clarkii. Next base: position 61,868,248 of record NC_091152.1, on the reverse strand, counting down.
CCTGTTTTTTTCTAAGCTGGCGTTAGGCGATGTTTCTCTTCTCACTTCCCTGTTATTCTCGTTTCTTCCTCAGCCTCACGGCCACCCCCCCCCCCCTCCTGCCGCCCGGTTCGGGAGGCGTGCCTAGGTTCCGCGCTTCTTGCTGCTGTTGCTCTCCTCCTTCGTCAGTTTCCTCTCCTCCTTTTACTTGGTGTCCTGACTGTTATACTTAGAGTTAGATTTGTTACATCTAAGACTTACTTAGACGCCTGTTTTACTTCTGCAGAATTATTTACCTGTACTTCTACTACGTAATAAATAAGCCCCCATACTGTTGGTGTCTTCCTTCCCCTGATCAGAAAAATCACTTTCCTCCTCCCTTTGATATATAGTGAATGTCATTCACCACACAACTGAATGTGTCCCTATGTCCTTACATACATTTTCCCTTACAGTTGGGCCCACTCCTCAACTTGATTGAGGTTAGACGTGTAACTCACACGTCTCCATCAGCTCGCAGGTGATGGGAAGGACAGATGGCAAAGGAAAATCGTTCCATCATTTTTTGATGGAAAATTGTCCCTTTGATGGAAAAGGGACAATGGCAACACTGGGTGCGAAGCCAGCTTCAGAGTTTAACACACCACAAGAGAAACTTATTCCATTTTCACCGACCGGTCTCATTCACACACACACACATAAGAAACCCCCCACTTGCTGCTCCGTTCACGTGGTCAGCTGGGACCACTGGGTGTCTGGCGTGGTGTTCTGACACACGGACGAGGGTAGCGGTGGTAGGTACTCCCCTGCGGCCTAGGAGGCGAGTGTACCAGGCGCGGCTGGTACACACACAGCAGAGATGGTACCACGCCCTCAGCACGACGTGGTACAATATGACGAAAATGACAGTCCTTTACTGTTCACTTTTAATTCCTCAGAATTACGAATTCCACGTTTCCAACACAACACTAAAACCTTCACAAGTTCGTCTCCCCCTTGTCCGTTCCTCCTACCTTATTGTAACTAAGGTACGATAGACGACGGATGTCACTAACTCACGTAGATATAATACAGCCTCCACAGTCCACTTTCTCTGGGTGGCGTCCAACAATCACGCGGGAAGGTGACGATCCCTTCTCCAAAGTTCACATTAGTTAGCTTTATCTCCGTTTTCCCTCTTCCACGATACCGGAATCTTACTCCCACGATCCCGGGATGATGGCTCGACGATCGAGAGTGACTTTTGTGTCGTTGCAGGCGGTCTTTCCAGTGCTTAGCCTAGCACGAGAACGACACGTTCTCCTTCAGCAACAGACACAGTGTTACGACCCTGGGTTCTTCAGTGGAAACCAGAGGTCAAAATTTAACTAAATAAGCTACATTAGAGTAGTAAATCGCAAGTCGATGTGTCTTTGTATCTTCCCTGCCAGATGTAAGACTATTCTTGTTTCTCAAAGAGCATTTAAAGACTGAGCTGGGGGTTGATTATTAAATAATAACATAGGCACCAACTATGTTTACTAATACTCTAATCATTTGTAAAGTAAACCTGAGTAAACTTGGGCTGCGGTACGATTAGTTGAGCAGTCTGCTGGCAGCAGCCAGCTGGGGGGAAGGAGAGAGACTCCATCTTTTTCTGAGCTGGCGTGGTGTAGACAGGATCCTCCTACCCTTCCTCTTCGTTTCCTTATTTCTGTGTCTTGTTCAAGATAAGTACCAACTGAGTTATTATTCCATGTCTGGCATACTCATGTTCTATGTGTAGAGTAGTATATTTTGTGTGTAGTAGGTGTTTTTAGGGTTTATATTACTAGTTATTCTAAAGGGGGTCCCATTGGAACCACGTGGTCCCCTACCCTAAGCTGACTCTAACATCAAGTTATTCAGTAGTAGAACTTTACCCTAGCTTGTATTCAGTGTAAAACCTTGTATCCTGCCTATGTGGACCAAGGCTTTTAACGTAAGGTAGTGTGGTAAAGTTATTAGTATTATTGTTATTGGTGTGAATGTATACGGGGGCTGTTAAGGGGGTTAATAAATAAGTACATGAATTAAAAGAGTATCGTTCTTCCTGTGTAGGAGATCTTGATCATTCCCTAGACTGACATTGTTGTGTAGCCAAGTAGTCAGCACTACTTCTAGTTTCCATGGGGGCCGGGCCTTACTGATCTCCCCAAATAGATACATCTTTATTCTGACTGACCTTACCCCTGAATAGCACTAGTTCCCCTATAGCAAGCCCACCATATTTTTTATAACACACAGCCAAGCCTCACAAGAGGCGTGGAACGTCGACCACGCACGCTCTTCCCCCTGGCACGAGGGAGTCCCGTGACCCTACAACCGTTAACCCCCTCTTTCCACTCTCTCCAAACTTGAACTTGATTTTAAATTGGATACAGCTATATTCAGAGAAGACTAAGATAAATACTAGTTTGGAAAGATTTTTGTTGAATTATGGAAAATAAAAGTTAGAGATAAAATTAGATATGGCATCACTTTATTATTAGACATTTTAATAATAATGTTATTTATTATATGAATGGAGTTTGATAAAAATAGGAACTGCCTCGTATGGTCCAATAGGCCTTTTCCGGTTCCTTTTAATTGCTAAATGATCCATAAAATTTAAAGAACCCTTCCATATGAAAGAAACATTAGACAATTCCAGATCAAACTTGTGATAACTGGGTTCACTTAACATTTTGATATAAAAGTAATTGTTTCAATGCATCCTGATATCATATTTAAAGTTTATTTATGTAATGCTCAGTTGATGTAAATACCAAATTCTTGGTGTTCATTCCCAGCCAACAACAGTTGAATGAATGGACTGAGTGTCTTTGTTAGCAACTGTGGTGAGGTCTGGGGAGATGTCGTCTACGCCACTTATGCAAGTGTCCTTATCTTCATGGACCCACTTTATTGGAGACGGAATCCTGGTGTCCAAGGGAAACATCCTGATGAGACTAACCACATTTCCATCCTTGGTTGAAGACGTTAAAATAATTTTGGGTAACAATGGTCTGCGCTCATTATCAGGTTTCTCGAGCGACAGTTCTGCGTCTGTAGTATATACATTCGTAGCCCGGAAATAGCACCAACAGGCTGGAAACACTATAAAGCATAAAATAGTACACATTATAATACCAAACACTAGCACTAACATTGTGGATTCAATAATTCTAGAGAGCCAGTTAATGTGTGGTGGACTGATCGGTGAAGATTAAGCCACCTCAGAGATGTGGCTTAGAAAGAGTGGTCCGTAAATGGTAGATGTTTGAAGTAAATGTGATCTTGGTATGTTGTGACCTAAATTTATAGGGGACCACACTATCCCAAACACCTCACCAAGCTGTTTAGGACCATATGTTTGGGATCACACCTCACTCATAAATTGGATAAGTTTATATTTAGGAAACACTAGTTCGGTTACAGAGTTCTTGATTTGTGGAACCAAATTGAAAGTATCAAATTAGGATACAAAAAGAAACAATTAAGGTACTAAAAGTATCAACACAAGAGAGAACACGAAACAATGGGTATAAATTAGATAAGTTTAGATTTAAGAACATAAGAACAAAGGTTGTGCTCTCTGTTTTCTTTGGTATAAACATGCCCTAATACAAATTATTATAGAACCCCTAATACCATATGAGCCTCTATCTTTTTATCAGTCTTTCATGTGTATCAAAACTGTATCAAAAACTTTGCAAAGATCAAGATTGGCCAGAGATAGGGAGAACAGATTAAGGGTTTGCTATCCGGGAGCTGGAATTGGTGATATTGTTGAAAACATGAATGATATTATGACGGGAAATGGGAACAAACCCATTATTTGTATTAGTGCAGGGGGTAATGATGTTGGGCGAGTTAGGAGTGAGGAACTAATACAGAGATTTAGGACAGCCATTGAATTAATTAGGAGCAAGGGAGGAATCCCGATCATATGTGGCATTCTTCCAAGAAAGGCAGTGGGAAATGAATGGATGTCGAGGGCACTTGGTGTCAATTGCCGGCTGGAAAGATATTGCAAATCAAATGCAATTTCTCCATAGACAACTGGGAACACTTCTATGGAAGAAATGAAATGTATGCTCGTGATGGGGTGCATCTTTCGAGAGCAGGGGTTGTTGCTGTTGCGAACTCGTTGGAAGAAGTGGTTAGAGGTGTTTGTTTGGGTTTAAACTGATAGTAGATAGAGGTATGGGAATTGATTTGGAGGAAGGAGGTAATAAAAGTATGTGTTTGTGGGAGAAAGGAATTGGCAAAATGATCAAGGAAAGAAAAGGGCCTCAAAATAACAATTCACTTAGGGTATATTACACTAACAGTAGAAGTCTAAGAAATAAAATTACCGAATTAAATGCTCTTGTATGCACAGAAAAAATAGATATTATTGCACTTACCGAAACGTGGATGAATGTAGAAGATAGAGAACTATTAGCTGAATATCAAATAAATGGATTTAAACTATTTCACACAGATAGATATATTAGACGAGGAGGGGGAGTAGCCATATATGTTAGGGACAATTTGAAATGTAGTCTCAAAGAAGGAATCAAAACTGAGCCACACACAGAAACTATTTGGATAGAATTAAACGAAAAAGCAAATAATATTATAGTAGGAGTTATATATAGGCCACCAAATTTAGACAGAATGGAAGCAAAGCATCTATGGAATGAAATATCTAGAGCATCTCGATCTAACAGTATTTATGTCATGGGTGACTTTAATTTTAGTGGAATAAACTGGGTGAACAAAACAGGGAATAGTGAAGCAGAAGATTTTCTAGAAGTAATTGTGCTTTCTTACGCAACACATTAAGGAACCAACACGGGAAAATAATATTTTAGATTTAGTGTTAACTAACAGGGAAACGCAAATTAATGACATCGAAATAGGGAGTGAGCTAGGGAGCAGTGATCACAAAGAAATCAGATTTAGCATAGAATGGAATAGACCAGTAGGAGAAAATTCTGTTAAAGTGCCAGATTTTCGAAAAGCTGATTTTAATAGCCTAAGAAATTTTTTGGGTCAAATTGATTGGAAAGGCTTGGGTATGGGGTGTGGGCCGGTCTTGGAGCGAGACATGAACCCAGCGATAGGTGACTTAAATGGGGATTTCGATGTGGATTCAATATATAACTTATTTAAGAATATTCTAAACAAAGCACAGGAACGTAGTATACCATACAAATTGAATAGATCGTATACTAATGACCCAAAGTGGATAACAAAGAATTTGAAGAACCTTATAGGTAAAAAGAGAGCTTGGTACAAAAGGATTAAAAATGGGGAGGTCACTTTAGAACAGGAATTCGTACAACTGGTTAGAAATGTTAAAAAAGAGATAAGGAAAGCAAAAAGAAACTATGAAGTTCGCATAGCAGGGCAAGCAAAGACAAATCCTAAAGGGTTTTTTCAGTTATATCGTACTAAGACTAGGGAAAGGATAGGTCCATTAAAAACTGAGACAGGTCAAATAACAGATAGTGATGAAGAGATGAGTAGTATTTTTAATAAATATTTTGTATCTGTATTTACTAAAGAGGAACTTAACAATATGCCTTCAGCCGAACAAGTCTATGTGGGTGGGGACGAGGACAGGTTGACGAGTTTAGCAGTTACCAGGGAGGATGTTCTTAAACAAATAGTAAAACTCAAACCAAACAAATCCCCAGGGCCGGATGAAGTGTTTGCTAGGGTGCTTAAAGAATGCAAAGAGGAGCTTTGTGACCCACTGTCAACCATATTTAATAAATCAATAGAGTCAGGCAGAGTGCCAGAGTTTTGGAAAGTTGCTAATGTGATACCAGTTTTTAAGAAAGGAGATAGATCACTTGCGTCTAACTATCGACCAATTAGCCTAACGTCTATTGTGGGAAAGTTACTCGAATCTATAATAGCAAATAAAATTCGTCTTCATCTTGAAAAACATAAATTAATAATTGAGTCGCAACATGGTTTTATAAATGGCCGTTCATGTTTAACAAATTTGTTATCTTTTTATTCTAGCATTGTTGAGGCAGTTGATAGTGGTAAGGATTGCGATGTTGTATACCTTGACTTTAGCAAAGCTTTTGATACAGTGCCACATGAAAGACTGATTAAAAAAATAGAGTCTCATGGTATTGGGGGTGCTATATTAAGCTGGATTAGGGCATGGCTATACCAAAGGAAACAGAGAGTTAGTATAAATGGAATCAAGTCAGAGTGGGAAAATGTTGTAAGTGGAGTGCCTCAAGGCTCTGTCCTGGGACCTCTGTTGTTTATAATATATATAAATGATTTAGATTCAGGTTTGAGTAGCAACATTTGCAAATTTGCCGATGATACGAAAATCGGTAGGGAAATTAATTCGGAGGAGGACTCACTATCACTTCAAGTTGATCTAAATAGGGTTTTGAAAAGGTCAAAGGATTGGCAGATGCAGTTTAATGCTGATAAATGTAAAGTTCTGAGGTTAGGTAATGATGATAGAGTTACAAGATACGAGCTAGATGGTGTTGTGATTGCGAAGTCGGATTGCGAAAGGGATCTGGGAGTTATAAGAACATAAGAACATAAGAACAAAGGTAACTGCAGAAGGCCTATTGGCCCATACGAGGCAGCTCCTATTCTATAACCACCCAATCCCACTCATATACATGTCCAACCCGTGCTTGAAACAATCGAGGGACCCCACCTCCACAATGTTACGCGGCAATTGGTTCCACAAATCAACAACCCTGTTACTGAACCAGTATTTACCCAAGTCTTTCCTAAATCTAAACTTATCCAATTTATATCCATTGTTTCGTGTTCTGTCCTGTGTTGATACTTTTAATACCCTATTAATATCCCCCCGGTTATGTCCATTCATCCACTTGTAAACCTCTATCATGTCACCCCTAACTCTTCGCCTTTCCAGTGAATGCAACTTAAGCTTTGTTAATCTTTCTTCATATGAAAGATTTCTAATTTGGGGAATTAACTTAGTCATCCTACGCTGGACACGTTCAAGTGAATTTATATCCATTCTATAATATGGCGACCAAAACTGAACTGCATAATCTAAATGGGGCCTAACTAGAGCAAGATATAGCTTGAGAACCACACCAGGTGTCTTGTTACTAACGCTGCGATTAATAAATCCAAGTGTCCGATTTGCCTTATTACGAACATTTATGCATTGATCCTTTTGTTTTAAATTCTTACTAATCATAACTCCCAGATCCCTTTCGCAATCCGACTTCGCAATCACAACACCATCTAGCTCGTATCTTGTAACTCTATCATCATTACCTAACCTCAGAACTTTACATTTATCAGCATTAAACTGCATCTGCCAATCCTTTGACCATTTCAAAACTCTATCTAGATCAACTTGAAGTGATAGTGAGTCCTCCTCCGAATTAATTTCCCTACCGATTTTCGTATCATCGGCAAATTTGCAAATGTTGCTACTCATACCTGAATCTAAATTATGATTAGTAAGAATTTAAAACAAAAGGATCAATGCATAAATGTTCGTAATAAGGCAAATCGGACACTTGGATTTATTAATCGCAGCGTTAGTAACAAGACACCTGGTGTGGTTCTCAAGCTATATCTTGCTCTAGTTAGGCCCCATTTAGATTATGCAGTTCAGTTTTGGTCGCCATATTATAGAATGGATATAAATTCACTTGAACGTGTCCAGCGTAGGATGACTAAGTTAATTCCCCAAATTAGAAATCTTTCATATGAAGAAAGATTAACAAAGCTTAAGTTGCATTCACTGGAAAGGCGAAGAGTTAGGGGCGACATGATAGAGGTTTACAAGTGGGTGAATGGACATAACAAGGGGGATATTAATAGGGTATTAAAAGTATCAACACAGGACAGAACACGAAACAATGGGTATAAATTGGATAAGTTTAGATTTAGGAAAGACTTGGGTAAATACTGGTTCAGTAACAGGGTTGTAGATTTGTGGAACCAATTGCCGCATAACGTGGTGGAGGTGGGGTCCCTCGATTGTTTCAAGCGCGGGTTGGACAAGTATATGAGTGGGATTGGGTGGTTATAGAATAGGAGCTGCCTCGTATGGGCCAATAGGCCTTCTGCAGTTACCTTTGTTCTTATGTTCTTATGTTCTTAATTGACGATTGCTTTCTTACGCAACACATTAAGGAACCAACGAGGGAAAATAATATTTTAGATTTAGTGTTAACTAACAGGGAAACACAAATTAATGACATCGAAATAGGGAGTGAGCTAGGGAACAGTGATCACAAAGTAATCAGATTTAGCATAGAATGGAATAGACCTGTAGGAGAAAATTCTGTTAAAGTGCCAGATTTTCGAAAAGCTGATTTTAATAGCCTAAGAAATTTTTTGGGTCAAATAGATTGGAAAGTCTTGGGTATGGGGTGTGAGCCGGTCTTAGAGCGAGACATGAACCCAGCGATAGGTGACGTAAAAGGGGATTTCGATGTGGATTTAATATATAACTTATTTAACAATATTCTAAACAAAGCACAGGAACGTAGTATACCATACAAATTGAATAGGTCAAATACTAATGACCCAAAGTGGATAACAAATAATTTAAAGAACCTTATAGGTAAAAAGAGAGCTTGGTACAAAAGGATTAAGAATGGGGAAGTCAGGTTAGAACAGGAATTCATACAACTGGTTAGAAATGTTAAAAAAGAGATTAGGAAAGCAAAAAGAAACTATGAAGTTCGCATAGCAGAGCAAGCAAAGTCAAATCCTAAAGGGTTTTTTCAGTTATATCGAACTAAGACTAGGGAAAGGATAGGTCCATTAAAATCTGAGACAGATCAAATAACGGATAATGACAAGGAGATGAGTAGTATTTTTAACAAATATTTTATATATGTATTTACTAAAGAAGAACTTAACAATATGCCTTCAGCCGAACAAGTCTATGTGGGTGGGGATGAGGACAGGTTGACTAGTTTAGCAGTTACCAGGGAGGATGTAATTAAACAATTAGAAAAACTAAAACCAAACAAATCCCCAGGGCCGGATGAAGTGTTTGCCAGGGTGCTTAAAGAATGCAAAGAGGAGCTTTCGGAGCCACTGTCTACCATATTTAATAAATCAATAGAGTCAGGCAGAGTGCCAGAGTCATGGAAGGTAGCTAATGTGGTACCAATTTTTAAGAAAGGAGATAGATCACTTGCGTCAAACTATCGGCCAATTAGCCTAACGTCTATTGTGGGAAAGTTACTTGAATCAATAATTGCAAATACAATTCGTCTCCATCTTGAAAAACATAAATTAATAAATGAGTCGCAACATGGTTTTACAAATGGCCGTTCATGTTTAGCAAATTTGCTAACTTTTTATTCCAGCATAGTTGAGGCAGTTGATCGTGGTAAGGATTGTGATGTTGTGTACCTTAACTTTAGCAAAGCTTTTGATACAGTGCCACATGAAAGACTAATTAAAAAAATAGAAGCTCATGGTATTGGGGGGTGCTATATTAACTTGGATTAGGGCATGGCTATTCCAAAGGAAACAGAGTTAGTATAAGGGGGCGATAGTTAGGGTTCATAAAAGTTGTTCTAGTGCAATGAAAATTTATTGACGTGTTACACGTGAAGAGGGCTGCAAGTGGTCCAAGTTTCAGCATCGCAGCCTAAATAGAGAGGGAGAAAAAAAAAAAAAACTTTTTTTAACCATTTTTTTACATGTTTTAAAGTTGATATAACAAATACAAATATCAACTGATATTATTTCTATGATACTCAGCTATCACAATACTATATAATAAAGGTTGTCTAGTGGCATTATTATCCCAAACCTATTTAGTGCAATAATACAAATTTTCAAAGTTCACCCAAAAAATTATGCAACAAAATGATGTTTATAAATATATATAAAATCAATAAATGATCTTAGGGGAAATATATAACTTGAGTTTTTAGAGGCACAGACTCTACATATAATGTGCAAGTTCCATGTAAATTGAATAATAAATAAAAAAGTTATTCAACCATATAGTTGCAAATTAGTTACCTGTAAAAAATGAAGGTCAAAGTTCAGCCACCTTTGGCTGAGGTTGATGAACTACCAATTTCAATCAAAATTACCACCCTTGTAGATTGGCATTCCTTCAGTAAGGTGTGTAAGTTCCATGAAGATTGCCTGATAAAAAAAAAAAAAAAAAAAATTATTAAAAAAAAAAAATTAAAAAAAAAAAATAAAAAAAATTAAAAAAAAGACAGCAGCTTTATATTTACAATTATTTATGATATAGTATCAAGATATAAAACATAATACATACTAACCTAATATAATTGGTCTGAAATATGCAACATCTTGCAACATCAAGAGGGAGAACGTCTTGAGTTGCAGGTCTAAGATCTTGAGTGGCAGGTGCCGCAGGTGGTGTGGCAGGTGCCGCAGGTGGTGTGGCATGTGCAGCAGGAGGTGTGGCAGGTGCCACAGAGGTGTGGCAGGTGCCACAGGAGGTGTGGGTGCCTGGGTGTGAGGCGAGGTAGTGTGTTGTGGGGGCGGGAGGCTGCCCTCTCTCTTCACTCAAGGGAACTCTTGTTTTGCCTCAGTGTGGCTTTACGCTCCTTCTTTACTTGGCTAACGCGTAGAGCTCTTGCCTTTAGAGCTTTCTTCTTGTCCGATACTATATCCATTGTGCAGTATATGCAAGAAAATACGATCTGTGCGAGCGCGTCAGGCATGCGACCGCCGGCACAGACACTGAGAGGGTGACTAAGCCAGTAAATCGGATTATAGCCCCTCCCTCTCACAGAAGACAGTTGCCAGCGAGTGTGTTTATAATTTGTATATGCATAACAAGATATTCTCCACTCTATTGCGAAATACTAGACGCTTACAACGTATGACGCATCACCCTACGGCGCACCCGAGCCGCGAGGACCAGATTTCGGGCAATTGCGGCTGGAAAATTTGCTGTAATTACGTTATTTATTATCATAACATTAAACGGTTTGCACCACGGTGTTGCCAGAACGTTGTAGTATTTTTATAAATTTTTCGTGTTTGGCCGAATTTTTTCGGCCAAACAATGATAACGCCCTCTTAAAAATGGGATTAAGTCAGAGTGGGATAATGTTGTTAGTGGAGTACCTCAGGGCTCTGTCCTGGGACCTCTGTTGTTTATAATATATATAAATGATTTAGATTCAGGTTTGAGTAGCAACATTTGCAAATTTGCCAATGATACGAAAATCGGTAGGGAAATTAATTCGGAGGAGGACTCACTATCACTTCAAGTTGATCTAGATAGGGTTTTGAAATGGTCAAAGGATTGGCAAATGCAGTTTAATGCTGATAAATGTAGAGTTCTGAGGCTAGGTAATGATGATAGATACGAGCATCATCGAGACAAGATAATGATGATAGATACGAGACAAGATACGAGCAAGATGGTGTTGAGATTGCGAAAGGGATCTGGGAGTTATGATTAGTAAGAATTCAAAACAAAAGGATCAATGCATGAATGTTCGTAATAAGGCGAATAGGACACTGGGATTTATTAATCGAAGCGTTAGTAACAAGACACCTGGTGTGGTTCTTAAGCTATATCTTGCTCTGGTTAGGCCCCATTTAGATTATGCAGTTCAGTTTTGGTCGCCGTATTATAGAATGGATATAAATTCACTTGAACGTGTCCAACGTAGGATGACTAAGTTAATTACCCAAATTATAAATCTTTCATATGAAGAAAGATTAACAAAGCTTAAGTTGCATTCACTGGAAAGGCGAAGAGTTAGGGGTGACATGATAGAGGTTTACAAGTGGATGAATGGACATAACAGGGGGGATATTAATAGGGTAATAAAAATATCAACACAAGACAGAACACGAAACAATGGGTATAAATTGGATAAGTTTAGATTTAGGAAAGACTTGGGTAAATACTGGTTCAGTAACAGGGTTGTTCGATTGTTTCAAGCGCAGGTTGGACAAGTATATGAGTGGGATTGGGTGGTTATAGAATAGTAGCTGCCTCGTATGGGCCAATAGGCCTTCTGCAGTTGCCTTTGTTCTTATGTTCTTATATGAGTGAGAGGTTGTGTTAGCTGGAGCTCCGATTCTAATAACATTATTATTGCAATAATGGAGGGATTGGTGAGGGATTTGGTGAGTATGGTTGGAGCTCTGAGAGCAAAGATGGATTCCCTGCGGGAGGAGGTGCAACGGCTGGGACTTCGGGAGGAAACGAAGGAGGAGGCCAGTATTGACGGGACCTCATTAAGAAGGACTGACGGGACCAGTATTAAGAAGTCCTCGTCTTGGCAAGTTGTGAAAGACAGGGGTCTTAAGAAGACCTTGGCAAAACCGACAACTAATAGCCTACACCTCAGGACTTTTAATGCATTTGACGTATTAGAGGACGAGTGCTGTGCTGAACCTGTTGTTCAACGAGGTGGCAAAGACAAAGTAACGAGGAGCATTAAAGTGCAGGTCCCTCAAACTGCTCTAAAAGAAAAGGGAGAATCAAAGCGAATTTTGGTTGTGGGAGATTCCCAGGTGAGGTATTTAGACAGAACGTTTTGTGCCAGAGATAGGGGGAACAGATTAAGGGTTTGCTACCCGGGAGCTGGAATTGGTGATATTATTGGAAACATGAATGATATTATGACAGGAAATTGGAACAAACCCATTATTTGTATTAGTGCAGGGGGTAATGATGTTGGACGAGTTAGGAGTGAGGAACTAATTCAGAGATTCAGGACAGCCATTGAATTAGTTTGGAGCAAGGGAGGAATCCCGATCATATGTGGCATTCTTCCAAGAAAGGCAGTGGGAAATGAATGGATGTCAAGGGCACTTGGTGTCAATTGCCGGCTGGAAAAATATTGCAAATCAAATGCAATATCTTTCATAGACAACTGGGAACACTTCTATGGAAGAAATGAAATGTATGCTCGTGATGGGGTGCATCTATCGAGAGCTGGGGTTGTTGCTGTTGCGAACTCGTTGGAAGAAGTGGTTACAGGTGTTTGTTTGGATTTAAACTGTTAGTAGATAGAGGTAAGGGAATTAATTTGGAGGAAGGAGATAATAAAAGTATTTGTTTGTAGAAGAAAGGAATTGGCAAAATGATCAGGGAAAGAGAAAGGCCTCAAAATAACAATTCAATTAGGGAATATTACACTAACAGTAGAAGTCTAAGAAATAAAATTAACGAATTAAATGCTCTTGTCTGCACAGAAAAAATAGATATTATTGCACTTACCGAAACGTGGATGAATGTAGAAAATAGAGAACTATTAGCTGAATATCAGATTAATGGATTTAAACTATTTCACACAGATAGATATATTAGACGAGGAGGGGGAGTAGCCATATATGTTAGGGACAATTTGAAATGTAGTCTCAAAGAGGGAATCAAAACTGAGCCACACACAGAAACTATTTGGATAGAATTAAACGAAAAAGCAAATAATATTATAATAGGAGTTATATATAGGCCACCAAATTTAGACAGAATGGAAGCAAAGCATCTATGGAATGAAATATCTAGAGCATCTAGATCTAACAGTATTTATGTCATGGGTGACTTTAATTTTAGTGGAATAAACTGGGTGAACAAAACAGGGAAGAGTGAAGCAGAAGATTTTCTAGAAGTAATTGAAGATTGCTTTCTTACGCAACACATTAAGGAACCAACGCGGGAAAATAATATTTTAGATTTAGTGTTAACTAACAGGGAAACACAAATTAATGACATCGAAATAGGGAGTGAGCTAGGGAACAGTGATCACAAAGTAATCAGATTTAGCATAGAATGGAATAGACCTGTAGGAGAAAATTCTGTTAAAGTGCCAGATTTTCGAAAAGCTGATTTTAATAGCCTAAGAAATTTTTTGGGTCAAATAGATTGGAAAGTCTTGGGTATGGGGTGTGAGCCGGTCTTAGAGCGAGACATGAACCCAGCGATAGGTGACGTAAAAGGGGATTTCGATGTGGATTTAATATATAACTTATTTAACAATATTCTAAACAAAGCACAGGAACGTAGTATACCATACAAATTGAATAGGTCAAATACTAATGACCCAAAGTGGATAACAAATAATTTAAAGAACCTTATAGGTAAAAAGAGAGCTTGGTACAAAAGGATTAAGAATGGGGAAGTCAGGTTAGAACAGGAATTCATACAACTGGTTAGAAATGTTAAAAAAGAGATTAGGAAAGCAAAAAGAAACTATGAAGTTCGCATAGCAGAGCAAGCAAAGTCAAATCCTAAAGGGTTTTTTCAGTTATATCGAACTAAGACTAGGGAAAGGATAGGTCCATTAAAATCTGAGACAGGTCAAATAACGGATAATGACAAGGAGATGCGTAGTATTTTTAACAAATATTTTATATCTGTATTTACTAAAGAAGAACTTAACAATATGCCTTCAGCCGAACAAGTCTATGTGGGTGGGGATGAGGACAGGTTGACTAGTTTAGCAGTTACCAGGGAGGATGTAATTAAACAATTAGAAAAACTAAAACCAAACAAATCCCCAGGGCCGGATGAAGTGTTTGCCAGGGTGCTTAAAGAATGCAAAGAGGAGCTTTCGGAGCCACTGTCTACCATATTTAATAAATCAATAGAGTCAGGCAGAGTGCCAGAGTCATGGAAGGTAGCTAATGTGGTACCAATTTTTAAGAAAGGAGATAGATCACTTGCGTCAAACTATCGGCCAATTAGCCTAACGTCTATTGTGGGAAAGTTACTTGAATCAATAATTGCAAATACAATTCGTCTCCATCTTGAAAAACATAAATTAATAAATGAGTCGCAACATGGTTTTACAAATGGCCGTTCATGTTTAGCAAATTTGCTAACTTTTTATTCCAGCATAGTTGAGGCAGTTGATCGTGGTAAGGATTGTGATGTTGTGTACCTTAACTTTAGCAAAGCTTTTGATACAGTGCCACATGAAAGACTAATTAAAAAAATAGAAGCTCATGGTATTGGGGGGTGCTATATTAACTTGGATTAGGGCATGGCTATTCCAAAGGAAACAGAGTTAGTATAAATGGGGTTAAGTCAGAGTGGGATAATGTTGTTAGTGGAGTACCTCAGGGCTCTGTCCTGGGACCTCTGTTGTTTATAATATATATAAATGATTTAGATTCAGGTTTGAGTAGCAACATTTGCAAATTTGCCAATGATACGAAAATCGGTAGGGAAATTAATTCGGAGGAGGACTCACTATCACTTCAAGTTGATCTAGATAGGGTTTTGAAATGGTCAAAGGATTGGCAAATGCAGTTTAATGCTGATAAATGTAGAGTTCTGAGGCTAGGTAATGATAATAGATACGAGCATCATCGAGACAAGATAATGATGATAGATACGAGACAAGATACGAGCAAGATGGTGTTGAGATTGCGAAAGGGATCTGGGAGTTATGATTAGTAAGAATTCAAAACAAAAGGATCAATGCATGAATGTTCGTAATAAGGCGAATAGGACACTGGGATTTATTAATCGAAGCGTTAGTAACAAGACACCTGGTGTGGTTCTTAAGCTATATCTTGCTCCGGTTAGGCCCTATTTAGATTATGCAGTTCAGTTTTGGTCGCCGTATTATAGATTGGATATAAATTCACTTGAACGTGTCCAACGTAGGATGACTAAGTTAATTCCCCAAATTAGAAATCTTTCATATGAAGAAAGATTAACAAAGCTTAAGTTGCATTCACTGGAAAGGCGAAGAGTTGGGGGTGACATGATAGAGGTTTACAAGTGGATGAATGGACATAACAGGGGGATATTAATAGGGTAATAAAAATATCAACACAAGACAGAACACGAAAAATGGGTATAAATTGGATAAGTTTAGATTTAGGAAAGACTTGGGTAAATACTGGTTCAGTAACAGGGTTGTTCGATTGTTTCAAGCGCGGGTTGGACAAGTATATGAGTGGGATTGGGTGGTTATAGAATAGTAGCTGCCTCGTATGGGCCAATAGGCCTTCTGCAGTTGCCTTTGTTCTTATGTTCTTATATGAGTGAGAGGTTGTGTTAGCTGGAGCTCCGATTCTAATAACATTATTATTGCAATAATGGAGGGATTGGTGAGGGATTTGGTGAGTATGGTTGGAGCTCTGAGAGCAGAGATGGATTCCCTTCGGGAGGAGGTGCGACGGCTGGGACTTCGGGAGGAAACGAAGGAGGAGGCCAGTATTGACGGGACCTCATTAAGAAGGACTGACGGGACCAGTATTAAGAAGTCCTCGTCTTGGCAAGTTGTGAAAGACAGGGGTCTTAAGAAGACCTTGGCAAAACCGACAACTAATAGCCTACACCTCAGGACTTTTAATGCATTTGACGTATTAGAGGACGAGTGCTGTGCTGAACCTGTTGTTCAACGAGGTGGCAAAGACAAAGTAACGAGGAGCATTAAAGTGCAGGTCCCTCAAACTGCTCGAAAGGAAAAGGGAGAATCGAAGCGAATTTTGGTTATGGGAGATTCCCAGGTGAGGTATTTAGACAGAACGTTTTGTGCCAGAGATAGGGGGAACAGATTAAGGGTTTGCTACCCGGGAGCTGGAATTGGTGATATTGTTGGAAACATGAATGATATTATGACAGGAAATTGGAACAAACCCATTATTTGTATTAGTGCTGGGGGTAATGATGTTGGACGAGTTAGGAGTGAGGAACTAATACAGAGATTCAGGACAGCCATTGAATTAGTTAGGAGCAAGGGAGGAATCCCGATCATATGTGGCATTCTTCCAAGAAAGGGAGTGGGAAATGAATGGATGTCAAGGGCACTTGGTGTCAATTGCCGGCTGGAAAGATATTGCAAATCAAATGCAATATCTTTCATAGACAACTGGGAACACTTCTATGGAAGAAATGAAATGTATGCTCGTGATGGGGTGCATCTATCGAGAGCTGGGGTTGTTGCTGTTGCGAACTCGTTGGAAGAAGTGGTTAGAGGTGTTTGTTTGGGTTTAAACTGTTAGTAGATAGAGGTATGGGAATTGATTTGGAGGAAGGAGGTAATAAAAGTATGTGTTTGTGGGAGAAAGGAATTGGCAAAATGATCAAGGAAAGAAAAGGGCCTCAAAATAACAATTCACTTAGGGTATATTACACTAACAGTAGAAGTCTAAGAAATAAAATTAACGAATTAAATGCTCTTGTCTGCACAGAAAATATAGATATTATTGCACTTACCGAAACGTGGATGAATGTAGAAAATAGAGAACTATTAGCTGAATATCAGATTAATGGATTTAAACTATTTCACACAGATAGATATATTAGACAGGAGGGGGAGTAGCCATATATGTTAGGGACAATTTGAAATGTAGTCTCAAAGAGGGAATCAAAACTGAGCCACACACAGAAACTATTTGGATAGAATTAAACAAAAAAGCAAATAATATTATAATAGGAGTTATATATAGGCCACCAAATTTAGACAGAATGGAAGCAAAGCATCTATGGAATGAAATATCTAGAGCATCTAGATCTAACAGTATTTATGTCATGGGTGACTTTAATTTTAGTGGAATAAACTGGGTGAACAAAACAGGGAAGAGTGAAGCAGAAGATTTTCTAGAAGTAATTGAAGATTGCTTTCTTACGCAACACATTAAGGAACCAACGCGGGAAAATAATATTTTAGATTTAGTGTTAACTAACAGGGAAACACAAATTAATGACATCGAAATAGGGAGTGAGCTAGGGAACAGTGATCACAAAGTAATCAGATTTAGCATAGAATGGAATAGACCTGTAGGAGAAAATTCTGTTAAAGTGCCAGATTTTCGAAAAGCTGATTTTAATAGCCTAAGAAATTTTTTGGGTCAAATAGATTGGAAAGTCTTGGGTATGGGGTGTGAGCCGGTCTTAGAGCGAGACATGAACCCAGCGATAGGTGACGTAAAAGGGGATTTCGATGTGGATTTAATATATAACTTATTTAAGAATATTCTAAACAAAGCACAGGAACGTAGTATACCATACAAATTGAATAGGTCGAATTCTAATGACCCAAAGTGGATAACAAATAATTTAAAGAACCTTATAGGTAAAAACAGAGCTTGGTACAAAAGGATTAAGAATGGGGAAGTCAGGTTAGAACAGGAATTCATACAACTGGTTAGAAATGTTAAAAAAGAGATTAGGAAAGCAAAAAGAAACTATGAAGTTCGCATAGCAGAGCAAGCAAAGTCAAATCCTAAAGGTTTTTTTCAGTTATATCGAACTAAGACTAGGGAAAGGATAGGTCCATTAAAATCTGAGACAGGTCAAATAACGGATAATGACAAGGAGATGAGTAGTATTTTTAACAAATATTTTATATCTGTATTTACTAAAGAAGAACTTAACAATATGCCTTCAGCCGAACAAGTCTATGTGGGTGGGGATGAGGACAGGTTGACTAGTTTAGCAGTTACCAGGGAGGATGTAATTAAACAATTAGAAAAACTAAAACCAAACAAATCCCCAGGGCCGGATGAAGTGTTTGCCAGGGTGCTTAAAGAATGCAAAGAGGAGCTTTCGGAGCCACTGTCTACCATATTTAATAAATCAATAGAGTCAGGCAGAGTGCCAGAGTCATGGAAGGTAGCTAATGTGGTACCAATTTTTAAGAAAGGAGATAGATCACTTGCGTCAAACTATCGGCCAATTAGCCTAACGTCTATTGTGGGAAAGTTACTTGAATCAATAATTGCAAATAAAATTCGTCTCCATCTTGAAAAACATAAATTAATAAATGAGACGCAACATGGTTTTACAAATGGCCGTTCATGTTTAACAAATTTGCTAACTTTTTATTCCAGCATATTTGAGGCAGTTGATAGTGGTAAGGATTGTGATGTTGTGTACCTTGACTTTAGCAAAGCTTTTGATACAGTGCCACATGAAAGACTAATTAAAAAAATAGAAGCTCATGGTATTGGGGGGTGCTATATTAACTTGGATTAGGGCATGGCTATTCCAAAGGAAACAGAGAGTTAGTATAAATGGGGTTAAGTCAGAGTGGGATAATGTTGTTAGTGGAGTACCTCAGGGCTCTGTCCTGGGACCTCTGTTGTTTATAATATATATAAATGAGTTAGATTCAGGTTTGAGTAGCAACATTTGCAAATTTGCCAATGATACGAAAATCGGTAGGGAAATTAATTCGGAGGAGGACTCACTATCACTTCAAGTTGATCTAGATAGGGTTTTGAAATGGTCAAAGGATTGGCAAATGCAGTTTAATGCTGATAAGTGTAAAGTTCTGAGGCTAGGTAATGATGATAGATACGAGCATCGAGACAAGATAATGATGATAGATACGAGACAAGATACGAGCTAGATGGTGTTGAGATTGCGAAGTCGGATTGCGAAAGGGATCTGGGAGTTATGATTAGTAAGAATTCAAAACAAAAGGATCAATGCATGAATGTTCGTAATAAGGCGAATAGGACACTGGGATTTATTAATCGAAGCGTTAGTAACAAGACACCTGGTGTGGTTCTTAAGCTATATCTTGCTCCGGTTAGGCCCCATTTAGATTATGCAGTTCAGTTTTGGTCGCCGTATTATAGATTGGATATAAATTCACTTGAACGTGTCCAACGTAGGATGACTAAGTTAATTCCCCAAATTAGAAATCTTTCATATGAAGAAAGATTAACAAAGCTTAAGTTGCATTCACTGGAAAGACGAAGAGTTGGGGGTGACATGATAGAGGTTTACAAGTGGATGAATGGACATAACAGGGGGGATATTAATAGGGTAATAAAAATATCAACACAAGACAGAACATGAAAAATGGGTATAAATTGGATAAGTTTAGATTTAGGAAAGACTTGGGTAAATACTGGTTCAGTAACAGGGTTGTTCGATTGTTTCAAGCGCGGGTTGGACAAGTATATGAGTGGGATTGGGTGGTTATAGAATAGTAGCTGCCTCGTATGGGCCAATAGGCCTTCTGCAGTTGCCTTTGTTCTTATGTTCTTATATGAGTGAGAGGTTGTGTTAGCTGGAGCTCCGATTCTAATAACATTATTATTGCAATAATGGAGGGATTGGTGAGGGATTTGGTGAGTATGGTTGGAGCTCTGAGAGCAAAGATGGATTCCCTGCGGGAGGAGGTGCGACGGCTGGGACTTCGGGAGGAAACGAAGGAGGAGGCCAGTATTGACGGACCTCATTAAGAAGGACTGACGGGACCAGTATTAAGAAGTCCTCGTCTTGGCAAGTTGTGAAAGACAGGGGTCTTAAGAAGACCTTGGCAAAACCGACAACTAATAGCCTACACCTCAGGACTTTTAATGCATTTGACGTATTAGAGGACGAGTGCTGTGCTGAACCTGTTGTTCAACGAGGTGGCAAAGACAAAGTAACGAGGAGCATTAAAGTGCAGGTCCCTCAAACTGCTCGAAAGGAAAAGGGAGAATCGAAGCGAATTTTGGTTATGGGAGATTCCCAGGTGAGGTATTTAGACAGAACGTTTTGTGCCAGAGATAGGGGGAACAGATTAAGGGTTTGCTACCCGGGAGCTGGAATTGGTGATATTGTTGGAAACATGAATGATATTATGACAGGAAATTGGAACAAACCCATTATTTGTATTAGTGCTGGGGGTAATGATGTTGGACGAGTTAGGAGTGAGGAACTAATACAGAGATTCAGGACAGCCATTGAATTAGTTAGGAGCAAGGGAGGAATCCCGATCATATGTGGCATTCTTCCAAGAAAGGGAGTGGGAAATGAATGGATGTCAAGGGCACTTGGTGTCAATTGCCGGCTGGAAAGATATTGCAAATCAAATGCAATATCTTTCATAGACAACTGGGAACACTTCTATGGAAGAAATGAAATGTATGCTCGTGATGGGGTGCATCTATCGAGAGCTGGGGTTGTTGCTGTTGCGAACTCGTTGGAAGAAGTGGTTAGAGGTGTTTGTTTGGGTTTAAACTGTTAGTAGATAGAGGTATGGGAATTGATTTGGAGGAAGGAGGTAATAAAAGTATGTGTTTGTGGGAGAAAGGAATTGGCAAAATGATCAAGGAAAGAAAAGGGCCTCAAAATAACAATTCACTTAGGGTATATTACACTAACAGTAGAAGTCTAAGAAATAAAATTAACGAATTAAATGCTCTTGTCTGCACAGAAAAAATAGATATTATTGCACTTACCGAAACGTGGATGAATGTAGAAAATAGAGAACTATTAGCTGAATATCAGATTAATGGATTTAAACTATTTCACACAGATAGATATATTAGGCGAGGAGGGGGAGTAGCCATATATGTTAGGGACAATTTGAAATGTAGTCTCAAAGAGGGAATCAAAACTGAGCCACACACAGAAACTATTTGGATAGAATTAAACAAAAAAGCAAATAATATTATAATAGGAGTTATATATAGGCCACCAAATTTAGACAGAATGGAAGCAAAGCATCTATGGAATGAAATATCTAGAGCATCTAGATCTAACAGTATTTATGTCATGGGTGACTTTAATTTTAGTGGAATAAACTGGGTGAACAAAACAGGGAATAGTGAAGCAGAAGATTTTCTAGAAGTAATTGACGATTGCTTTCTTACGCAACACATTAAGGAACCAACGCGGGAAAATAATATTTTAGATTTAGTGTTAACTAACAGGGAAACACAAATTAATGACATCGAAATAGGGAGTGAGCTAGGGAACAGTGATCACAAAGTAATCAGATTTAGCATAGAATGGAATAGACCTGTAGGAGAAAATTCTGTTAAAGTGCCAGATTTTCGAAAAGCTGATTTTAATAGCCTAAGAAATTTTTTGGGTCAAATAGATTGGAAAGTCTTGGGTATGGGGTGTGAGCCGGTCTTAGAGCGAGACATGAACCCAGCGATAGGTGACGTAAAAGGGGATTTCGATGTGGATTTAATATATAACTTATTTAAGAATATTCTAAACAAAGCACAGGAACGTAGTATACCATACAAATTGAATAGGTCGAATTCTAATGACCCAAAGTGGATAACAAATAATTTAAAGAACCTTATAGGTAAAAACAGAGCTTGGTACAAAAGGATTAAGAATGGGGAAGTCAGGTTAGAACAGGAATTCATACAACTGGTTAGAAATGTTAAAAAAGAGATTAGGAAAGCAAAAAGAAACTATGAAGTTCGCATAGCAGAGCAAGCAAAGTCAAATCCTAAAGGTTTTTTCAGTTATATCGAACTAAGACTAGGGAAAGGATAGGTCCATTAAAATCTGAGACAGGTCAAATAACGGATAATGACAAGGAGATGAGTAGTATTTTTAACAAATATTTTATATCTGTATTTACTAAAGAAGAACTTAACAATATGCCTTCAGCCGAACAAGTCTATGTGGGTGGGGATGAGGACAGGTTGACTAGTTTAGCAGTTACCAGGGAGGATGTAATTAAACAATTAGAAAAACTAAAACCAAACAAATCCCCAGGGCCGGATGAAGTGTTTGCCAGGGTGCTTAAAGAATGCAAAGAGGAGCTTTCGGAGCCACTGTCTACCATATTTAATAAATCAATAGAGTCAGGCAGAGTGCCAGAGTCATGGAAGGTAGCTAATGTGGTACCAATTTTTAAGAAAGGAGATAGATCACTTGCGTCAAACTATCGGCCAATTAGCCTAACGTCTATTGTGGGAAAGTTACTTGAATCAATAATTGCAAATAAAATTCGTCTCCATCTTGAAAAACATAAATTAATAAATGAGACGCAACATGGTTTTACAAATGGCCGTTCATGTTTAACAAATTTGCTAACTTTTTATTCCAGCATATTTGAGGCAGTTGATAGTGGTAAGGATTGTGATGTTGTGTACCTTGACTTTAGCAAAGCTTTTGATACAGTGCCACATGAAAGACTAATTAAAAAAATAGAAGCTCATGGTATTGGGGGGTGCTATATTAACTTGGATTAGGGCATGGCTATTCCAAAGGAAACAGAGAGTTAGTATAAATGGGGTTAAGTCAGAGTGGGATAATGTTGTTAGTGGAGTACCTCAGGGCTCTGTCCTGGGACCTCTGTTGTTTATAATATATATAAATGAGTTAGATTCAGGTTTGAGTAGCAACATTTGCAAATTTGCCAATGATACGAAAATCGGTAGGGAAATTAATTCGGAGGAGGACTCACTATCACTTCAAGTTGATCTAGATAGGGTTTTGAAATGGTCAAAGGATTGGCAAATGCAGTTTAATGCTGATAAGTGTAAAGTTCTGAGGCTAGGTAATGATGATAGATACGAGCATCATCGAGACAAGATAATGATGATAGATACGAGACAAGATACGAGCTAGATGGTGTTGAGATTGCGAAGTCGGATTGCGAAAGGGATCTGGGAGTTATGATTAGTAAGAATTCAAAACAAAAGGATCAATGCATGAATGTTCGTAATAAGGCGAATAGGACACTGGGATTTATTAATCGAAGCGTTAGTAACAAGACACCTGGTGTGGTTCTTAAGCTATATCTTGCTCCGGTTAGGCCCCATTTAGATTATGCAGTTCAGTTTTGGTCGCCGTATTATAGATTGGATATAAATTCACTTGAACGTGTCCAACGTAGGATGACTAAGTTAATTCCCCAAATTAGAAATCTTTCATATGAAGAAAGATTAACAAAGCTTAAGTTGCATTCACTGGAAAGACGAAGAGTTGGGGGTGACATGATAGAGGTTTACAAGTGGATGAATGGACATAACAGGGGGGATATTAATAGGGTAATAAAAATATCAACACAAGACAGAACATGAAAAATGGGTATAAATTGGATAAGTTTAGATTTAGGAAAGACTTGGGTAAATACTGGTTCAGTAACAGGGTTGTTCGATTGTTTCAAGCGCGGGTTGGACAAGTATATGAGTGGGATTGGGTGGTTATAGAATAGTAGCTGCCTCGTATGGGCCAATAGGCCTTCTGCAGTTGCCTTTGTTCTTATGTTCTTATATGAGTGAGAGGTTGTGTTAGCTGGAGCTCCGATTCTAATAACATTATTATTGCAATAATGGAGGGATTGGTGAGGGATTTGGTGAGTATGGTTGGAGCTCTGAGAGCAAAGATGGATTCCCTGCGGGAGGAGGTGCGACGGCTGGGACTTCGGGAGGAAACGAAGGAGGAGGCCAGTATTGACGGACCTCATTAAGAAGGACTGACGGGACCAGTATTAAGAAGTCCTCGTCTTGGCAAGTTGTGAAAGACAGGGGTCTTAAGAAGACCTTGGCAAAACCGACAACTAATAGCCTACACCTCAGGACTTTTAATGCATTTGACGTATTAGAGGACGAGTGCTGTGCTGAACCTGTTGTTCAACGAGGTGGCAAAGACAAAGTAACGAGGAGCATTAAAGTGCAGGTCCCTCAAACTGCTCGAAAGGAAAAGGGAGAATCGAAGCGAATTTTGGTTATGGGAGATTCCCAGGTGAGGTATTTAGACAGAACGTTTTGTGCCAGAGATAGGGGGAACAGATTAAGGGTTTGCTACCCGGGAGCTGGAATTGGTGATATTGTTGGAAACATGAATGATATTATGACAGGAAATTGGAACAAACCCATTATTTGTATTAGTGCTGGGGGTAATGATGTTGGACGAGTTAGGAGTGAGGAACTAATACAGAGATTCAGGACAGCCATTGAATTAGTTAGGAGCAAGGGAGGAATCCCGATCATATGTGGCATTCTTCCAAGAAAGGGAGTGGGAAATGAATGGATGTCAAGGGCACTTGGTGTCAATTGCCGGCTGGAAAGATATTGCAAATCAAATGCAATATCTTTCATAGACAACTGGGAACACTTCTATGGAAGAAATGAAATGTATGCTCGTGATGGGGTGCATCTATCGAGAGCTGGGGTTGTTGCTGTTGCGAACTCGTTGGAAGAAGTGGTTAGAGGTGTTTGTTTGGGTTTAAACTGTTAGTAGATAGAGGTATGGGAATTGATTTGGAGGAAGGAGGTAATAAAAGTATGTGTTTGTGGGAGAAAGGAATTGGCAAAATGATCAAGGAAAGAAAAGGGCCTCAAAATAACAATTCACTTAGGGTATATTACACTAACAGTAGAAGTCTAAGAAATAAAATTAACGAATTAAATGCTCTTGTCTGCACAGAAAAAATAGATATTATTGCACTTACCGAAACGTGGATGAATGTAGAAAATAGAGAACTATTAGCTGAATATCAGATTAATGGATTTAAACTATTTCACACAGATAGATATATTAGGCGAGGAGGGGGAGTAGCCATATATGTTAGGGACAATTTGAAATGTAGTCTCAAAGAGGGAATCAAAACTGAGCCACACACAGAAACTATTTGGATAGAATTAAACAAAAAAGCAAATAATATTATAATAGGAGTTATATATAGGCCACCAAATTTAGACAGAATGGAAGCAAAGCATCTATGGAATGAAATATCTAGAGCATCTAGATCTAACAGTATTTATGTCATGGGTGACTTTAATTTTAGTGGAATAAACTGGGTGAACAAAACAGGGAATAGTGAAGCAGAAGATTTTCTAGAAGTAATTGACGATTGCTTTCTTACGCAACACATTAAGGAACCAACACGGGAAAATAATATTTTAGATTTAGTGTTAACTAACAGGGAAACACAAATTAATGACATCGAAATAGGGAGTGAGCTAGGGAACAGTGATCACAAAGTAATCAGATTTAGCATAGAATGGAATAGACCTGTAGGAGAAAATTCTGTTAAAGTGCCAGATTTTCGAAAAGCTGATTTTAATAGCCTAAGAAATTTTTTGGGTCAAATAGATTGGAAAGTCTTGGGTATGGGGTGTGAGCCGGTCTTAGAGCGAGACATGAACCCAGCGATAGGTGACGTAAAAGGGGATTTCGATGTGGATTTAATATATAACTTATTTAAGAATATTCTAAACAAAGCACAGGAACGTAGTATACCATACAAATTGAATAGGTCGAATTCTAATGACCCAAAGTGGATAACAAATAATTTAAAGAACCTTATAGGTAAAAACAGAGCTTGGTACAAAAGGATTAAGAATGGGGAAGTCAGGTTAGAACAGGAATTCATACAACTGGTTAGAAATGTTAAAAAAGAGATTAGGAAAGCAAAAAGAAACTATGAAGTTCGCATAGCAGAGCAAGCAAAGTCAAATCCTAAAGGTTTTTTTCAGTTATATCGAACTAAGACTAGGGAAAGGATAGGTCCATTAAAATCTGAGACAGGTCAAATAACGGATAATGACAAGGAGATGAGTAGTATTTTTAACAAATATTTTATATCTGTATTTACTAAAGAAGAACTTAACAATATGCCTTCAGCCGAACAAGTCTATGTGGGTGGGGATGAGGACAGGTTGACTAGTTTAGCAGTTACCAGGGAGGATGTAATTAAACAATTAGAAAAACTAAAACCAAACAAATCCCCAGGGCCGGATGAAGTGTTTGCCAGGGTGCTTAAAGAATGCAAAGAGGAGCTTTCGGAGCCACTGTCTACCATATTTAATAAATCAATAGAGTCAGGCAGAGTGCCAGAGTCATGGAAGGTAGCTAATGTGGTACCAATTTTTAAGAAAGGAGATAGATCACTTGCGTCAAACTATCGGCCAATTAGCCTAACGTCTATTGTGGGAAAGTTACTTGAATCAATAATTGCAAATAAAATTCGTCTCCATCTTGAAAAACATAAATTAATAAATGAGACGCAACATGGTTTTACAAATGGCCGTTCATGTTTAACAAATTTGCTAACTTTTTATTCCAGCATATTTGAGGCAGTTGATAGTGGTAAGGATTGTGATGTTGTGTACCTTGACTTTAGCAAAGCTTTTGATACAGTGCCACATGAAAGACTAATTAAAAAAATAGAAGCTCATGGTATTGGGGGGTGCTATATTAACTTGGATTAGGGCATGGCTATTCCAAAGGAAACAGAGAGTTAGTATAAATGGGGTTAAGTCAGAGTGGGATAATGTTGTTAGTGGAGTACCTCAGGGCTCTGTCCTGGGACCTCTGTTGTTTATAATATATATAAATGAGTTAGATTCAGGTTTGAGTAGCAACATTTGCAAATTTGCCAATGATACGAAAATCGGTAGGGAAATTAATTCGGAGGAGGACTCACTATCACTTCAAGTTGATCTAGATAGGGTTTTGAAATGGTCAAAGGATTGGCAAATGCAGTTTAATGCTGATAAATGTAAAGTTCTGAGGCTAGGTAATGATGATAGATACGAGCATCATCGAGACAAGATAATGATGATAGATACGAGACAAGATACGAGCTAGATGGTGTTGAGATTGCGAAGTCGGATTGCGAAAGGGATCTGGGAGTTATGATTAGTAAGAATTCAAAACAAAAGGATCAATGCATGAATGTTCGTAATAAGGCGAATAGGACACTGGGATTTATTAATCGAAGCGTTAGTAACAAGACACCTGGTGTGGTTCTTAAGCTATATCTTGCTCCGGTTAGGCCCCATTTAGATTATGCAGTTCAGTTTTGGTCGCCGTATTATAGATTGGATATAAATTCACTTGAACGTGTCCAACGTAGGATGACTAAGTTAATTCCCCAAATTAGAAATCTTTCATATGAAGAAAGATTAACAAAGCTTAAGTTGCATTCACTGGAAAGACGAAGAGTTGGGGGTGACATAATAGAGGTTTACAAGTGGATGAATGGACATAACAGGGGGGATATTAATAGGGTAATAAAAATATCAACACAAGACAGAACACGAAAAATGGGTATAAATTGGATAAGTTTAGATTTAGGAAAGACTTGGGTAAATACTGGTTCAGTAACAGGGTTGTTCGATTGTTTCAAGCGCGGGTTGGACAAGTATATGAGTGGGATTGGGTGGTTATAGAAGAGTAGCTGCCTCGTATGGGCCAATAGGCCTTCTGCAGTTGCCTTTGTTCTTATGTTCTTATAAGAACATAAGAACATAAGAACAAAGCTAACTGCAGAAGGCCTATTGGCCCATACGAGGCAGCTCCTATTCTATAACCACCCAATCCCACTCATATACTTGTCCAACCCGTGCTTGAAACAATCGAGGGACCCCACCTCCACAATGTTACGCGGCAATTGGTTCCACAAATCAACAACCCTGTTACTGAACCAGTATTTACCCAAGTCTTTCCTAAATCTAAACTTATCCAATTTATATCCATTGTTTCGTGTTCTGTCCTGTGTTGATACTTTTAATACCCTATTAATATCCCCCCGGTTATGTCCATTCATCCACTTGTAAACCTCTATCATGTCACCCCTAACTCTTCGCCTTTCCAGTGAATGCAACTTAAGCTTTGTTAATCTTTCTTCATATGAAAGATTTCTAATTTGGGGAATTAACTTAGTCATCCTACGCTGGACACGTTCAAGTGAATTTATATCCATTCTATAATATGGCGACCAAAACTGAACTGCATAATCTAAATGGGGCCTAACTAGAGCAAGATATAGCTTGAGAACCACACCAGGTGTCTTGTTACTAACGCTGCGATTAATAAATCCAAGTGTCCGATTTGCCTTATTACGAACATTTATGCATTGATCCTTTTGTTTTAAATTCTTACTAATCATAACTCCCAGATCCCTTTCGCAATCCGACTTCGCAATCACAACACCATCTAGCTCGTATCTTGTAACTCTATCATCATTACCTAACCTCAGAACTTTACATTTATCAGCATTAAACTGCATCTGCCAATCCTTTGACCATTTCAAAACCCTATCTAGATCAACTTGAAGTGATAGTGAGTCCTCCTCCGAATTAATTTCCCTACCGATTTTCGTATCATCGGCAAATTTGCAAATGTTGCTACTCAAACCTGAATCTAAATCATTTATATATATTATAAACAACAGAGATCCCAGGACAGAGCCTTGAGGCACTCCACTTACAACATTTTCCCACTCTGACTTGATTCCATTTATACATAAGAACATAAGAACAAAGGTAACTGCAGAATGCCTATTGGCCCATACGAGGCAGCTCCTATTCTATAACCACCCAATCCCACTCATATACTTGGCCAACCCGTGCTTGAAACAATCGAGGGACCCCACCTCCACAATGTTACGCGGCAATTGGTTCCACAAATCAACAACCCTGTTACTGAACCAGTATTTACCCAAGTCTTTCCTAAATCTAAACTTATCCAATTTATATCCATTGTTTCGTGTTCTGTCCTGTGTTGATACTTTTAATACCCTATTAATATCCCCCCCGGTTATGTCCATTCATCCACTTGTAAACCTCTATCATGTCACCCCTAACTCTTCGCCTTTCCAGTGAATGCAACTTAAGCTTTGTTAATCTTTCTTCATATGAAAGATTTCTAATTTGGGGAATTAACTTAGTCATCCTACGCTGGACACGTTCAAGTGAATTTATATCCATTCTATAATATGGCGACCAAAACTGAACTGCATAATCTAAATGGGGCCTAACTAGAGCAAGATATAGCTTGAGAACCACACCAGGTGTCTTGTTACTAACGCTGCGATTAATAAATCCAAGTGTCCGATTTGCCTTATTACGAACATTTATGCATTGATCCTTTTGTTTTAAATTCTTACTAATCATAACTCCCAGATCCCTTTCGCAATCCGACTTCGCAATCACAACACCATCTAGCTCGTATCTTGTAACTCTATCATCATTACCTAACCTCAGAACTTTACATTTATCAGCATTAAACTGCATCTGCCAATCCTTTGACCATTTCAAAACCCTATCTAGATCAACTTGAAGTGATAGTGAGTCCTCCTCCGAAATAATTTCCCTACCGATTTTCGTATCATCGGCAAATTTGCAAATGTTGCTACTCAAACCTGAATCTAAATCATTTATATATATTATAAACAACAGAGGTCCCAGGACAGAGCCTTGAGGCACTCCACTTACAACATTTTCCCACTCTGACTTGATTCCATTTATACTAACTCTCTGTTTCCTTTGGTATAGCCATGCCCTAATCCAGCTTAATATAGCACCCCCAATACCATGAGACTCTATTTTTTTAATCAGTCTTTCATGTGGCACTGTATCAAAAGCTTTGCTAAAGTCAAGGTATACAACATCGCAATCCTTACCACTATCAACTGCCTCAACAATGCTAGAATAAAAAGATAACAAATTTGTTAAACATGAACGGCCATTTATAAAACCATGTTGCGACTCAATTATTAATTTATGTTTTTCAAGATGAAGACGAATTTTATTTGCTATTATAGATTCGAGTAACTTTCCCACAATAGACGTTAGGCTAATTGGTCGATAGTTAGACGCAAGTGATCTATCTCCTTTCTTAAAAACTGGTATCACATTAGCAACTTTCCAAAACTCTGGCACTCTGCCTGACTCTATTGATTTATTAAATATGGTTGACAGTGGGTCACAAAGCTCCTCTTTGCATTCTTTAAGCACCCTAGCAAACACTTCATCCGGCCCTGGGGATTTGTTTGGTTTGAGTTTTACTATTTGTTTAAGAACATCCTCCCTGGTAACTGCTAAACTCGTCAACCTGTCCTCGTCCCCACCCACATAGACTTGTTCGGCTGAAGGCATATTGTTAAGTTCCTCTTTAGTAAATACAGATACAAAATATTTATTAAAAATACTACTCATCTCTTCATCACTATCTGTTATTTGACCTGTCTCAGTTTTTAATGGACCTATCCTTTCCCTAGTCTTAGTACGATATAACTTAAAAAACCCTTTAGGATTTGTCTTTGCTTGCCCTGCTATGCGAACTTCATAGTTTCTTTTTGCTTTCCTTATCTCTTTTTTAACATTTCTAACCAGTTGTACGAATTCCTGTTCTAAAGTGACCTCCCCATTTTTAATCCTTTTGTACCAAGCTCTCTTTTTACCTATAAGGTTCTTCAAATTCTTTGTTATCCACTTTGGGTCATTGGTATACGATCTATTCAATTTGTATGGTATACTACGTTCCTGTGCTTTGTTTAGAATATTCTTAAATAAGTTATATATTGAATCCACATCGAAATCCCCATTTAAGTCACCTATCGCTGGGTTCATGTCTCGCTCCAAGACCGGCCCACACCCCATACCCAAGCCTTTCCAATCAATTTGACCCAAAAAATTTCTTAGGCTATTAAAATCAGCTTTTCGAAAATCTGGCACTTTAACAGAATTTTCTCCTACTGGTCTATTCCATTCTATGCTAAATCTGATTTCTTTGTGATCACTGCTCCCTAGCTCACTCCCTATTTCGATGTCATTAATTTGCGTTTCCCTGTTAGTTAACACTAAATCTAAAATATTATTTTCCCGTGTTGGTTCCTTAATGTGTTGCGTAAGAAAGCAATCGTCAATTAATTCTAGAAAATCTTCTGCTTCACTATTCCCTGTTTTGTTCAACCAGTTTATTCCGCTAAAATTAAAGTCACCCATGACATAAATACTGTTAGATCTAGATGCTCTAGATATTTCATCCCATAGATGCTTTGCTTCCATTCTGTCTAAATTTGGTGGCCTATATATTACTCCTATTATAATATTATTAGCTTTTTCGTTTAATTCAATCCAAATAGTTTCTGTGTGTGGCTCTGTTTTGATTCCCTCTTTGAGACTACATTTCAAATTGTCCCTAACATATATGGCTACTCCACCTCCTCGTCTAATATATCTATCTGTGTGAAATAGTTTAAATCCATATATTTGATATTCAGCTAATAGTTCTCTATTTTCTACATTCATCCACGTTTCGGTAAGTGCAATAATATCTATTTTTTCTGTGCAGACAAGAGCATTTAATTCGTTAATTTTATTTCTTAGACTTCTACTGTTAGTGTAATATACCCTAAGTGAATTGTTATTTTGCGGACCTTCTCTTTCCCTGATCGTTTTGCCAATTCCTTTCTCCCACAAACACATACTTTTATTACCTCCTTCCTCCAAATCAATTCCCATACCTCTATCTACTAACAGTTTAAACCCAAACAAACACCTCTAACCACTTCTTC
Organism: Procambarus clarkii; assembly: GCF_040958095.1. Taxonomy (NCBI): domain Eukaryota; kingdom Metazoa; phylum Arthropoda; class Malacostraca; order Decapoda; family Cambaridae; genus Procambarus; species Procambarus clarkii. Next base: position 61,836,305 of record NC_091152.1, on the reverse strand, counting down.
TAGCGAGTTCGCAACAGCAACAACCCCAGCTCTCGATAGATGCACCCCATCACGAGCATACATTTCATTTCTTCCATAGAAGTGTTCCCAGTTGTCTATGAAAGATATTGCATTTGATTTGCAATATCTTTCCAGCCGGCAATTGACACCAAGTGCCCTCGATATCCATTTATTTCCCACTCCCTTTCTTGGAAGAATGCCACATATGATCGGGATTCCTCCCTTGCTCCTAACTAACTCTATGGCTGTTTTATACCTCTGAATCAGTTCCTCACTCCTGACTCGACCAACATCATTTCCTCCCACGCTAATGCAAATAATGGGATTGTTCCCATTACCAGCCATAATATCATTCATGTTGTTTATAATATCACCAATGCCAGCTCCGGGATAGCAAACCCTTAACCTGTTCCCCCTATCTCTAGCACAAAACGTTCTATCCAAATACCTTATCTGGGAATCTCCCACAACTAATGTTTGCTTAGGTACTTCCTTTACTTTCTGAGGGGCCTGCGCTTCCTTTCTCTTCGTTGCTTTCCCTTTTGCGCGATCCACAGTCTCTCCACAGCACTCGTCCTCCAAAACGTCAAATGAATTTGAAGTTGCTATGGCGTTTGAAGGCGGCTTTATCAAAGTCTTCTTAAGGCCCCTGTCTTTCGCAACTCTCCAAGACGAGGTCCCTTTACTGCTGGTCTCCTCCTTCGTTACTTCTCGTTGTTTTTTAAGCTGACGCACCTCCTCCCGCAGAGAGTCCAACTCTGTCCTCAGGGCTCCCACTAGAGTCACCAGGTCCTTCACTACAACTTCCATATTATTTTCCTGTCTCTATTTTCCAACAAACGGAAAATAGAGACAGGTACCTTGTGCTTGAAGGGAGCTCCCAGGGAGAACATCAACCAGCAGCCTACACAGTCCGTAAGGCAAAGTACCTCACAAAGCTTCATTTCGATAGATAACCTATTAGAAGCTATCAAAACGACATCGGCCAGAATCTTACAACACATCCCCAAACCAGCCCGCCCCCAATGCAGCAGCCAAACTATCAGCGCTCCTGAGAAACATAAGAACATAAGAACAAAGGCAACTGCAGAAGGCCTATGGTCCCATACGAGGCAGCTCCTATTAATAACCACCCAATCCCACTCATATACTTGTCCAACCCGCGCTTGAAACAATCTAGGGACCCCACCTCCAAGACGTTACGCGGTAATTGTTTCCACAAATCAACAACCCTGTTACTGAACCATTATTTACCCAAGTCTTTCCTAAATCTAAACTTATCCAATTTATACCCATTGTTTCGTGTACTGTCTTGTGTTGATACTTTTAATACCCTATTAATATCTCCTTTGTTATGTCCATTCACTCACTTGCAAACCTCTATCATGTCACCCCTAACTCTTCGCCTTTCCAGTGAATGCAACTTAAGCTTTGTTAATCTTTCTTCATATGAAAGATTTCTAATTTGGGGAATTAACTTAGTCATCCTACGCTGGACACGTTCAAGTGAATTTATATCCATTCTATAATATGGCGACCAAAACTGAACTGCATAATCTAAATGGGGCCTAACTAGAGCAAGATATAGCTTGAGAACCACACCAGGTGTCTTGTTACTAACGCTCCGATTAATAAATCCAAGTGTCCGATTTGCCTTATTACGAACATTTATGCATTGATCCTTTTGTTTTAAATTATTACTAATCATAACTCCCAGATCCCTTTCGCAATCCGACTTCGCAATCTCAACACCATCTAGCTCGTATCTTGTAACTCTATCATCATTACCTAACCTCAGAACTTTACATTTATCAGCATTACACTGCATCTGCCAATCATTTGACCATTTCAAAACCCTATCTAGATCAACTTGAAGTGATAGTGAGTCCTCCTCCGAATTAATTTCCTTACCGATTTTTGTATCATCGGCAAATTTGCAAATGTTGCTACTCAAACCTGAATCTAAATCATTTATATATATTATAAACAACAGAGGTCCCAGGACAGAGCCTTGAGGCACTCCACTTACAACATTTTCCCACTCTGTTTTGATTCCATTTATACTAACTCTCTGTTTCCTTTGGTATAGCCATGCCCTAATCCAGCTTAATATAGCACCCCCAATACCATGAGACTCTATCTTTTTAATCAGTCTTTCATGTGGCACTGTATCAAAAGCTTATAGCCATGCCCTAATCCAGCTTAATATAGCACCCCCAATACATAAGAACATAAGAACAAAGGTAACTGCAGAAGGCCTATTGGCCCATACGAGGCAGCTCCTATTCTATAACCACCCAATCCCACTCATATACTTGTCCAACCCGTGCTTGAAACAATCGAGGGACCCCACCTCCACAATGTTACGCGGCAATTGGTTCCACTAATCAACAACCCTGTTACTGAACCAGTATTTACCCAAGTCTTTCCTAAATCTAAACTTATCCAATTTATATCCATTGTTTCGTGTTCTGTCCTGTGTTGATACTTTTAATACCCTATTAATATCCCCCCGGTTATGTCCATTCATCCACTTGTAAACCTCTATCATGTCACCCCTAACTCTTCGCCTTTCCAGTGAATGCAACTTAAGCTTTGTTAATCTTTCTTCATATGAAAGATTTCTAATTTGGGGAATTAACTTAGTCATCCTACGCTGGACACGTTCAAGTGAATTTATATCCATTCTATAATATGGCGACCAAAACTGAACTGCATAATCTAAATGGGGCCTAACTAGAGCAAGATATAGCTTGAGAACCACACCAGGTGTCTTGTTACTAACGCTGCGATTAATAAATCCAAGTGTCCGATTTGCCTTATTACGAACATTTATGCATTGATCCTTTTGTTTTAAACTAACTCTCTGTTTCCTTTGGTATAGCCATGCCCTAATCCAGCTTAATATAGCACCCCCAATACCATGAGACTCTATTTTTTTAATCAGTCTTTCATGTGGCACTGTATCAAAAGCTTTGCTAAAGTCAAGGTATACAACATCGCAATCCTTACCACTATCAACTGCCTCAACAATGCTAGAATAAAAAGATAACAAATTTGTTAAACATGAACGGCCATTTATAAAACCATGTTGCGACTCAATTATTAATTTATGTTTTTCAAGATGAAGACGAATTTTATTTGCTATTATAGATTCGAGTAACTTTCCCACAATAGACGTTAGGCTAATTGGTCGATAGTTAGACGCAAGTGATCTATCTCCTTTCTTAAAAACTGGTATCACATTAGCAACTTTCCAAAACTCTGGCACTCTGCCTGACTCTATTGATTTATTAAATATGGTTGACAGTGGGTCACAAAGCTCCTCTTTGCATTCTTTAAGCACCCTAGCAAACACTTCATCCGGCCCTGGGGATTTGTTTGGTTTGAGTTTTACTATTTGTTTAAGAACATCCTCCCTGGTAACTGCTAAACTCGTCAACCTGTCCTCGTCCCCACCCACATAGACTTGTTCGGCTGAAGGCATATTGTTAAGTTCCTCTTTAGTAAATACAGATACAAAATATTTATTAAAAATACTACTCATCTCTTCATCACTATCTGTTATTTGACCTGTCTCAGTTTTTAATGGACCTATCCTTTCCCTAGTCTTAGTACGATATAACTTAAAAAACCCTTTAGGATTTGTCTTTGCTTGCCCTGCTATGCGAACTTCATAGTTTCTTTTTGCTTTCCTTATCTCTTTTTTAACATTTCTAACCAGTTGTACGAATTCCTGTTCTAAAGTGACCTCCCCATTTTTAATCCTTTTGTACCAAGCTCTCTTTTTACCTATAAGGTTCTTCAAATTCTTTGTTATCCACTTTGGGTCATTGGTATACGATCTATTCAATTTGTATGGTATACTACGTTCCTGTGCTTTGTTTAGAATATTCTTAAATAAGTTATATATTGAATCCACATCGAAATCCCCATTTAAGTCACCTATCGCTGGGTTCATGTCTCGCTCCAAGACCGGCCCACACCCCATACCCAAGCCTTTCCAATCAATTTGACCCAAAAAATTTCTTAGGCTATTAAAATCAGCTTTTCGAAAATCTGGCACTTTAACAGAATTTTCTCCTACTGGTCTATTCCATTCTATGCTAAATCTGATTTCTTTGTGATCACTGCTCCCTAGCTCACTCCCTATTTCGATGTCATTAATTTGCGTTTCCCTGTTAGTTAACACTAAATCTAAAATATTATTTTCCCGTGTTGGTTCCTTAATGTGTTGCGTAAGAAAGCAATCGTCAATTAATTCTAGAAAATCTTCTGCTTCACTATTCCCTGTTTTGTTCAACCAGTTTATTCCGCTAAAATTAAAGTCACCCATGACATAAATACTGTTAGATCTAGATGCTCTAGATATTTCATCCCATAGATGCTTTGCTTCCATTCTGTCTAAATTTGGTGGCCTATATATTACTCCTATTATAATATTATTAGCTTTTTCGTTTAATTCAATCCAAATAGTTTCTGTGTGTGGCTCTGTTTTGATTCCCTCTTTGAGACTACATTTCAAATTGTCCCTAACATATATGGCTACTCCACCTCCTCGTCTAATATATCTATCTGTGTGAAATAGTTTAAATCCATATATTTGATATTCAGCTAATAGTTCTCTATTTTCTACATTCATCCACGTTTCGGTAAGTGCAATAATATCTATTTTTTCTGTGCAGACAAGAGCATTTAATTCGTTAATTTTATTTCTTAGACTTCTACTGTTAGTGTAATATACCCTAAGTGAATTGTTATTTTGCGGACCTTCTCTTTCCCTGATCGTTTTGCCAATTCCTTTCTCCCACAAACACATACTTTTATTACCTCCTTCCTCCAAATCAATTCCCATACCTCTATCTACTAACAGTTTAAACCCAAACAAACACCTCTAACCACTTCTTCTAGCGAGTTCGCAACAGCAACAACCCCAGCTCTCGATAGATGCACCCCATCACGAGCATACATTTCATTTCTTCCATAGAAGTGTTCCCAGTTGTCTATGAAAGATATTGCATTTGATTTGCAATATCTTTCCAGCCGGCAATTGACACCAAGTGCCCTCGATATCCATTTATTTCCCACTCCCTTTCTTGGAAGAATGCCACATATGATCGGGATTCCTCCCTTGCTCCTAACTAACTCTATGGCTGTTTTATACCTCTGAATCAGTTCCTCACTCCTGACTCGACCAACATCATTTCCTCCCACGCTAATGCAAATAATGGGATTGTTCCCATTACCAGCCATAATATCATTCATGTTGTTTATAATATCACCAATGCCAGCTCCGGGATAGCAAACCCTTAACCTGTTCCCCCTATCTCTAGCACAAAACGTTCTATCCAAATACCTTATCTGGGAATCTCCCACAACTAATGTTTGCTTAGGTACTTCCTTTACTTTCTGAGGGGCCTGCGCTTCCTTTCTCTTCGTTGCTTTCCCTTTTGCGCGATCCACAGTCTCTCCACAGCACTCGTCCTCCAAAACGTCAAATGAATTTGAAGTTGCTATGGCGTTTGAAGGCGGCTTTATCAAAGTCTTCTTAAGGCCCCTGTCTTTCGCAACTCTCCAAGACGAGGTCCCTTTACTGCTGGTCTCCTCCTTCGTTACTTCTCGTTGTTTTTTAAGCTGACGCACCTCCTCCCGCAGAGAGTCCAACTCTGTCCTCAGGGCTCCCACTAGAGTCACCAGGTCCTTCACTACAACTTCCATATTATTTTCCTGTCTCTATTTTCCAACAAACGGAAAATAGAGACAGGTACCTTGTGCTTGAAGGGAGCTCCCAGGGAGAACATCAACCAGCAGCCTACACAGTCCGTAAGGCAAAGTACCTCACAAAGCTTCATTTCGATAGATAACCTATTAGAAGCTATCAAAACGACATCGGCCAGAATCTTACAACACATCCCCAAACCAGCCCGCCCCCAATGCAGCAGCCAAACTATCAGCGCTCCTGAGAAACATAAGAACATAAGAACAAAGGCAACTGCAGAAGGCCTATGGTCCCATACGAGGCAGCTCCTATTAATAACCACCCAATCCCACTCATATACTTGTCCAACCCGCGCTTGAAACAATCTAGGGACCCCACCTCCAAGACGTTACGCGGTAATTGTTTCCACAAATCAACAACCCTGTTACTGAACCATTATTTACCCAAGTCTTTCCTAAATCTAAACTTATCCAATTTATACCCATTGTTTCGTGTACTGTCTTGTGTTGATACTTTTAATACCCTATTAATATCTCCTTTGTTATGTCCATTCACTCACTTGCAAACCTCTATCATGTCACCCCTAACTCTTCGCCTTTCCAGTGAATGCAACTTAAGCTTTGTTAATCTTTCTTCATATGAAAGATTTCTAATTTGGGGAATTAACTTAGTCATCCTACGCTGGACACGTTCAAGTGAATTTATATCCATTCTATAATATGGCGACCAAAACTGAACTGCATAATCTAAATGGGGCCTAACTAGAGCAAGATATAGCTTGAGAACCACACCAGGTGTCTTGTTACTAACGCTCCGATTAATAAATCCAAGTGTCCGATTTGCCTTATTACGAACATTTATGCATTGATCCTTTTGTTTTAAATTATTACTAATCATAACTCCCAGATCCCTTTCGCAATCCGACTTCGCAATCTCAACACCATCTAGCTCGTATCTTGTAACTCTATCATCATTACCTAACCTCAGAACTTTACATTTATCAGCATTACACTGCATCTGCCAATCATTTGACCATTTCAAAACCCTATCTAGATCAACTTGAAGTGATAGTGAGTCCTCCTCCGAATTAATTTCCTTACCGATTTTTGTATCATCGGCAAATTTGCAAATGTTGCTACTCAAACCTGAATCTAAATCATTTATATATATTATAAACAACAGAGGTCCCAGGACAGAGCCTTGAGGCACTCCACTTACAACATTTTCCCACTCTGTTTTGATTCCATTTATACTAACTCTCTGTTTCCTTTGGTATAGCCATGCCCTAATCCAGCTTAATATAGCACCCCCAATACCATGAGACTCTATCTTTTTAATCAGTCTTTCATGTGGCACTGTATCAAAAGCTTATAGCCATGCCCTAATCCAGCTTAATATAGCACCCCCAATACATAAGAACATAAGAACAAAGGTAACTGCAGAAGGCCTATTGGCCCATACGAGGCAGCTCCTATTCTATAACCACCCAATCCCACTCATATACTTGTCCAACCCGTGCTTGAAACAATCGAGGGACCCCACCTCCACAATGTTACGCGGCAATTGGTTCCACTAATCAACAACCCTGTTACTGAACCAGTATTTACCCAAGTCTTTCCTAAATCTAAACTTATCCAATTTATATCCATTGTTTCGTGTTCTGTCCTGTGTTGATACTTTTAATACCCTATTAATATCCCCCCGGTTATGTCCATTCATCCACTTGTAAACCTCTATCATGTCACCCCTAACTCTTCGCCTTTCCAGTGAATGCAACTTAAGCTTTGTTAATCTTTCTTCATATGAAAGATTTCTAATTTGGGGAATTAACTTAGTCATCCTACGCTGGACACGTTCAAGTGAATTTATATCCATTCTATAATATGGCGACCAAAACTGAACTGCATAATCTAAATGGGGCCTAACTAGAGCAAGATATAGCTTGAGAACCACACCAGGTGTCTTGTTACTAACGCTGCGATTAATAAATCCAAGTGTCCGATTTGCCTTATTACGAACATTTATGCATTGATCCTTTTGTTTTAAACTAACTCTCTGTTTCCTTTGGTATAGCCATGCCCTAATCCAGCTTAATATAGCACCCCCAATACCATGAGACTCTATTTTTTTAATCAGTCTTTCATGTGGCACTGTATCAAAAGCTTTGCTAAAGTCAAGGTATACAACATCGCAATCCTTACCACTATCAACTGCCTCAACAATGCTAGAATAAAAAGATAACAAATTTGTTAAACATGAACGGCCATTTATAAAACCATGTTGCGACTCAATTATTAATTTATGTTTTTCAAGATGAAGACGAATTTTATTTGCTATTATAGATTCGAGTAACTTTCCCACAATAGACGTTAGGCTAATTGGTCGATAGTTAGACGCAAGTGATCTATCTCCTTTCTTAAAAACTGGTATCACATTAGCAACTTTCCAAAACTCTGGCACTCTGCCTGACTCTATTGATTTATTAAATATGGTTGACAGTGGGTCACAAAGCTCCTCTTTGCATTCTTTAAGCACCCTGGCAAACACTTCATCCGGCCCTGGGGATTTGTTTGGTTTGAGTTTTACTATTTGTTTAAGAACATCCTCCCTGGTAACTGCTAAACTCGTCAACCTGTCCTCGTCCCCACCCACATAGACTTGTTCGGCTGAAGGCATATTGTTAAGTTCCTCTTTAGTAAATACAGATACAAAATATTTATTAAAAATACTACTCATCTCATCATCACTATCTGTTATTTGACCTGTCTCAGTTTTTAATGGACCTATCCTTTCCCTAGTCTTGGTACGATATAACTGAAAAAACCCTTTGGGATTTGTCTTTGCTTGCCCTGCTATGCGAGCTTCATAGTTTCTTTTTGCTTTCTTTATCTCTTTTTTAACATTTCTAACCAGTTGTACGAATTCCTGTTCTAAAGTGACCTTCCCATTTTTAATCCTTTTGTACCAAGCTCTCTTTTTACCTATAAGGTTCTTCAAATTCTTTGTTATCCACTTTGGGTCATTAGTATTCGATCTATTCAATTTGTATGGTATACTACGTTCCTGTGCTTTGTTTAGAATATTCTTAAATAAGTTATATATTGAATCTACATCGAAATCCCCATTTAAGTCACCTATCGCTGGGTTCATGTCTCGCTCCAAGACCGGCCCACACCCCATACCCAAGACTTTCCAATCAATTTGACCCAAAAAATTTCTTAGGCTATTAAAATCAGCTTTTCGAAAATCTGGCACTTTAACAGAATTTTCTCCTACTGGTCTATTCCATTCTATGCTAAATCTGATTTCTTTGTGATCACTGCTCCCTAGCTCACTCCCTATTTCGATGTCATTAATTTGCGTTTCCCTGTTAGTTAACACTAAATCTAAAATATTATTTTCCCGTGTTGGTTCCTTAATGTGTTGCGTAAGAAAGCAATCGTCAATTAATTCTAGAAAATCTTCTGCTTCACTATTCCCTGTTTTGTTCAACCAGTTTATTCCGCTAAAATTAAAGTCACCCATGACATAAATACTGTTAGATCTAGATGCTCTAGATATTTCATCCCATAGATGCTTTGCTTCCATTCTGTCTAAATTTGGTGGCCTATATATTACTCCTATTATAATATTATTAGCTTTTTCGTTTAATTCAATCCAAATAGTTTCTGTGTGTGGCTCTGTTTTGATTCCCTCTTTGAGACTACATTTCAAATTGTCCCTAACATATATGGCTACTCCACCTCCTCGTCTAATATATCTATCTGTGTGAAATAGTTTAAATCCATATATTTGATATTCAGCTAATAGTTCTCTATTTTCTACATTCATCCACGTTTCGGTAAGTGCAATAATATCTATTTTTTCTGTGCAGACAAGAGCATTTAATTCGTTAATTTTATTTCTTAGACTTCTACTGTTAGTGTAATATACCCTAAGTGAATTGTTATTTTGCGGACCTTCTCTTTCCCTGATCGTTTTGCCAATTCCTTTCTCCCACAAACACATACTTTTATTACCTCCTTCCTCCAAATCAATTCCCATACCTCTATCTACTAACAGTTTAAACCCAAACAAACACCTCTAACCACTTCTTCTAGCGAGTTCGCAACAGCAACAACCCCAGCTCTCGATAGATGCACCCCATCACGAGCATACATTTCATTTCTTCCATAGAAGTGTTCCCAGTTGTCTATGAAAGATATTGCATTTGATTTGCAATATCTTTCCAGCCGGCAATTGACACCAAGTGCCCTCGATATCCATTTATTTCCCACTCCCTTTCTTGGAAGAATGCCACATATGATCGGGATTCCTCCCTTGCTCCTAACTAACTCTATGGCTGTTTTATACCTCTGAATCAGTTCCTCACTCCTGACTCGACCAACATCATTTCCTCCCACGCTAATGCAAATAATGGGATTGTTCCCATTACCAGCCATAATATCATTCATGTTGTTTATAATATCACCAATGCCAGCTCCGGGATAGCAAACCCTTAACCTGTTCCCCCTATCTCTAGCACAAAACGTTCTATCCAAATACCTTATCTGGGAATCTCCCACAACTAATGTTTGCTTAGGTACTTCCTTTACTTTCTGAGGGGCCTGCGCTTCCTTTCTCTTCGTTGCTTTCCCTTTTGCGCGATCCACAGTCTCTCCACAGCACTCGTCCTCCAAAACGTCAAATGAATTTGAAGTTGCTATGGCGTTTGAAGGCGGCTTTATCAAAGTCTTCTTAAGGCCCCTGTCTTTCGCAACTCTCCAAGACGAGGTCCCTTTACTGCTGGTCTCCTCCTTCGTTACTTCTCGTTGTTTTTTAAGCTGACGCACCTCCTCCCGCAGAGAGTCCAACTCTGTCCTCAGGGCTCCCACTAGAGTCACCAGGTCCTTCACTACAACTTCCATATTATTTTCCTGTCTCTATTTTCCAACAAACGGAAAATAGAGACAGGTACCTTGTGCTTGAAGGGAGCTCCCAGGGAGAACATCAACCAGCAGCCTACACAGTCCGTAAGGCAAAGTACCTCACAAAGCTTCATTTCGATAGATAACCTATTAGAAGCTATCAAAACGACATCGGCCAGAATCTTACAACACATCCCCAAACCAGCCCGCCCCCAATGCAGCAGCCAAACTATCAGCGCTCCTGAGAAACATAAGAACATAAGAACAAAGGCAACTGCAGAAGGCCTATGGTCCCATACGAGGCAGCTCCTATTAATAACCACCCAATCCCACTCATATACTTGTCCAACCCGCGCTTGAAACAATCTAGGGACCCCACCTCCAAGACGTTACGCGGTAATTGTTTCCACAAATCAACAACCCTGTTACTGAACCATTATTTACCCAAGTCTTTCCTAAATCTAAACTTATCCAATTTATACCCATTGTTTCGTGTACTGTCTTGTGTTGATACTTTTAATACCCTATTAATATCTCCTTTGTTATGTCCATTCACTCACTTGCAAACCTCTATCATGTCACCCCTAACTCTTCGCCTTTCCAGTGAATGCAACTTAAGCTTTGTTAATCTTTCTTCATATGAAAGATTTCTAATTTGGGGAATTAACTTAGTCATCCTACGCTGGACACGTTCAAGTGAATTTATATCCATTCTATAATATGGCGACCAAAACTGAACTGCATAATCTAAATGGGGCCTAACTAGAGCAAGATATAGCTTGAGAACCACACCAGGTGTCTTGTTACTAACGCTCCGATTAATAAATCCAAGTGTCCGATTTGCCTTATTACGAACATTTATGCATTGATCCTTTTGTTTTAAATTATTACTAATCATAACTCCCAGATCCCTTTCGCAATCCGACTTCGCAATCTCAACACCATCTAGCTCGTATCTTGTAACTCTATCATCATTACCTAACCTCAGAACTTTACATTTATCAGCATTACACTGCATCTGCCAATCATTTGACCATTTCAAAACCCTATCTAGATCAACTTGAAGTGATAGTGAGTCCTCCTCCGAATTAATTTCCTTACCGATTTTTGTATCATCGGCAAATTTGCAAATGTTGCTACTCAAACCTGAATCTAAATCATTTATATATATTATAAACAACAGAGGTCCCAGGACAGAGCCTTGAGGCACTCCACTTACAACATTTTCCCACTCTGTTTTGATTCCATTTATACTAAATCTCTGTTTCCTTTGGTATAGCCATGCCCTAATCCAGCTTAATATAGCACCCCCAATACATAAGAACATAAGAACAAAGGTAACTGCAGAAGGCCTATTGGCCCATACGAGGCAGCTCCTATTCTATAACCACCCAATCCCACTCATATACTTGTCCAACCCGTGCTTGAAACAATCGAGGGACCCCACCTCCACAATGTTACGCGGCAATTGGTTCCACAAATCAACAACCCTGTTACTGAACCAGTATTTACCCAAGTCTTTCCTAAATCTAAACTTATCCAATTTATATCCATTGTTTCGTGTTCTGTCCTGTGTTGATACTTTTAATACCCTATTAATATCCCCCCGGTTATGTCCATTCATCCACTTGTAAACCTCTATCATGTCACCCCTAACTCTTCGCCTTTCCAGTGAATGCAACTTAAGCTTTGTTAATCTTTCTTCATATGAAAGATTTCTAATTTGGGGAATTAACTTAGTCATCCTACGCTGGACACGTTCAAGTGAATTTATATCCATTCTATAATATGGCGACCAAAACTGAACTGCATAATCTAAATGGGGCCTAACTAGAGCAAGATATAGCTTGAGAACCACACCAGGTGTCTTGTTACTAACGCTGCGATTAATAAATCCAAGTGTCCGATTTGCCTTATTACGAACATTTATGCATTGATCCTTTTGTTTTAAACTAACTCTCTGTTTCCTTTGGTATAGCCATGCCCTAATCCAGCTTAATATAGCACCCCCAATACCATGAGACTCTATTTTTTTAATCAGTCTTTCATGTGGCACTGTATCAAAAGCTTTGCTAAAGTCAAGGTATACAACATCGCAATCCTTACCACTATCAACTGCCTCAACAATGCTAGAATAAAAAGATAACAAATTTGTTAAACATGAACGGCCATTTATAAAACCATGTTGCGACTCAATTATTAATTTATGTTTTTCAAGATGAAGACGAATTTTATTTGCTATTATAGATTCGAGTAACTTTCCCACAATAGACGTTAGGCTAATTGGTCGATAGTTAGACGCAAGTGATCTATCTCCTTTCTTAAAAACTGGTATCACATTAGCAACTTTCCAAAACTCTGGCACTCTGCCTGACTCTATTGATTTATTAAATATGGTTGACAGTGGGTCACAAAGCTCCTCTTTGCATTCTTTAAGCACCCTAGCAAACACTTCATCCGGCCCTGGGGATTTGTTTGGTTTGAGTTTTACTATTTGTTTAAGAACATCCTCCCTGGTAACTGCTAAACTCGTCAACCTGTCCTCGTCCCCACCCACATAGACTTGTTCGGCTGAAGGCATATTGTTAAGTTCCTCTTTAGTAAATACAGATACAAAATATTTATTAAAAATACTACTCATCTCTTCATCACTATCTGTTATTTGACCTGTCTCAGTTTTTAATGGACCTATCCTTTCCCTAGTCTTAGTACGATATAACTTAAAAAACCCTTTAGGATTTGTCTTTGCTTGCCCTGCTATGCGAACTTCATAGTTTCTTTTTGCTTTCCTTATCTCTTTTTTAACATTTCTAACCAGTTGTACGAATTCCTGTTCTAAAGTGACCTCCCCATTTTTAATCCTTTTGTACCAAGCTCTCTTTTTACCTATAAGGTTCTTCAAATTCTTTGTTATCCACTTTGGGTCATTGGTATACGATCTATTCAATTTGTATGGTATACTACGTTCCTGTGCTTTGTTTAGAATATTCTTAAATAAGTTATATATTGAATCCACATCGAAATCCCCATTTAAGTCACCTTTCGCTGGGTTTGTAACGGTTCTATTGTTACGTAAAGTATGGTGACAAATAAACACAGACACTAAGATACTATATATATATTTGGTCGAATATACAGAAGTACACAGGTGATACTTTGGTGTGAGTTGAGCGCACTGAGCGTCGGTACAGTATCTCGCAAGTGTCTGCTCTAGACCACACTTGAAAGTAGACTAGTTAATGTTCGCTACACCGCTGCTTATATTGCTCGGGCATCTCACCGTGTTGCCCGGGCAACGCCTCACCTCATTCATCTCCAAAGGTTGACAGGAACATTAACACTATATTTGGAGCGAGTATATTATTGGGATAATCTACTCGCTACAGAACTCCCCCTCCCAGGGGATGAAAGGAAAAATACTTGATCAAGGAACTTAGCTGGTCGGCGAATTGTACGCCGCGTTACATAACCATCAAAGTTAACTTCCTCCTCTTCGCTGATGTCATCTAACTGGGGTCGTAGGGTGGGAGGTCGCACAGGATCGTCCGTCGTCGTAGGATCAGGTTGTGGTGCGGCTGGTAACTGGGGTTGTAGGGTGGGAGGTCGTACAGGATCGTCCGTTGTCGTAGGTGGCGGTGCTGCTGGTAACTGTGGTCGAAAAGTGAACTGCGTAGTCGGCGGATGTGTCTCTGGATTTAGCAGTGTTGCAGACGTTGAGACGAAGCCTGGAGCAGAGCAGAGAGCTGAGTGAGGCCGGAGTCGTGGAGCTCTATGTGGGAGAGCGTGGCGGCTCGATTGAGAATTGTGAGTGTCTAAACTCGGGGAGCGAGAGCGTGGCGGCTCGATGCGGTCGTAGTCTGCTGTCTGCTCTGTGTCGAAGCTGTAGCGTCTTGGGTTGATTAGGACTGTACACGCCGAGTACTACATTGTTGACTGTGGAAATTGTAGTCTGGTACCAAAAGATGTAGGCAGTGTGTGGACAAGCTCGGTGTAGCAGGAGAGAAGAATGTGCATAATTGTTGCGTCTTTGGGTCGCTGGTGGAGCATTTAGATCCGGGGCGGATGGGCTCGGGCACCAGGACATTAGGAGGTAATGTAGGCACGTAGTTAGGACAACGAGGTAATCACATCTAGAGCTGAATTGTCCTGAAGGCGACGAAGTGTCGGAAACGCAAGCTGTAAGTCCTGTACTGCGCAAAGGGCTTGAGTCGGCCGAGTATCAAAATGCAGTGAACGTGTAGACGAATCTGATGTCAGAGCAGCTGTCGTGGGCGTAGGACGAGCAGTGCCCTGGCAGCGACGGAGAGTCGGCAGGACAAGCTGTAGATCCAACATGATGTAATCATTGATGAGGCTGTCAGATGAGTGAGTAACGATCGTGGAGCAGCAAGCCGTAGTAGATGAAAATGCAGAGATGGACGCGATGAAAATCATAGCTGTGGCAAGGGTGTTGGCAATGTTCCATCACAGCAAACAGTAGCAGTAGAGGTCCAGTGAGAGTCCATGTTGTAGTCCATCGTGGCTGGGTATCGTCGAAACTTCGTGAAGGTCGAAAATAGCCTCCATCTGCATGAACCAAAATTCTGAATCATCTGCGTTGTATGCTGGAAACCTGGTAGATAAATCCATGACGAAGATCTAGTTTGTGACTAGGTGTTCTTTTTCACTCACTGGGTCACCAATGTAACGGTTCTATTGTTACGTAAAGTATGGTGACAAATAAACACAGACACTAAGATACTATATATATATTTGGTCGAATATACAGAAGTACACAGGTGATACTTTGGTGTGAGTTGAGCGCACTGAGCGTCGGTACAGTATCTCGCAAGTGTCTGCTCTAGACCACACTTGAAAGTAGACTAGTTAATGTTCGCTACACCGCTGCTTATATTGCTCGGGCATCTCACCGTGTTGCCCGGGCAACGCCTCACCTCATTCATCTCCAAAGGTTGACAGGAACATTAACACTATATTTGGAGCGAGTATATTATTGGGATAATCTACTCGCTACAGAACTCCCCCTCCCAGGGGATGAAAGGAAAAATACTTGATCAAGGAACTTAGCTGGTCGGCGAATTGTACGCCGCGTTACATAACCATCAAAGTTAACTTCCTCCTCTTCGCTGATGTCATCTAACTGGGGTCGTAGGGTGGGAGGTCGCACAGGATCGTCCGTCGTCGTAGGATCAGGTTGTGGTGCGGCTGGTAACTGGGGTTGTAGGGTGGGAGGTCGTACAGGATCGTCCGTTGTCGTAGGTGGCGGTGCTGCTGGTAACTGTGGTCGAAAAGTGAACTGCGTAGTCGGCGGATGTGTCTCTGGATTTAGCAGTGTTGCAGACGTTGAGACGAAGCCTGGAGCAGAGCAGAGAGCTGAGTGAGGCCGGAGTCGTGGAGCTCTATGTGGGAGAGCGTGGCGGCTCGATTGAGAATTGTGAGTGTCTAAACTCGGGGAGCGAGAGCGTGGCAGCTCGATTGAGAATTGTGAGTGTCTAAACTCGGGGAGCGAGAGCGTGGCGGCTCGATGCGGTCGTAGTCTGCTGTCTGCTCTGTGTCGAAGCTGTAGCGTCTTGGGTTGATTAGGACTGTACACGCCGAGTACTACATTGTTGACTGTGGAAATTGTAGTCTGGTACCAAAAGATGTAGGCAGTGTGTGGACAAGCTCGGTGTAGCAGGAGAGAAGAATGTGCATAATTGTTGCGTCTTTGGGTCGCTGGTGGAGCATTTAGATCCGGGGCGGATGGGCTCGGGCACCAGGACATTAGGAGGTAATGTAGGCACGTAGTTAGGACAACGAGGTAATCACATCTAGAGCTGAATTGTCCTGAAGGCGACGAAGTGTCGGAAACGCAAGCTGTAAGTCCTGTACTGCGCAAAGGGCTTGAGTCGGCCGAGTATCAAAATGCAGTGAACGTGTAGACGAATCTGATGTCAGAGCAGCTGTCGTGGGCGTAGGACGAGCAGTGCCCTGGCAGCGACGGAGAGTCGGCAGGACAAGCTGTAGATCCAACATGATGTAATCATTGATGAGGCTGTCAGATGAGTGAGTAACGATCGTGGAGCAGCAAGCCGTAGTAGATGAAAATGCAGAGATGGACGCGATGAAAATCATAGCTGTGGCAAGGGTGTTGGCAATGTTCCATCACAGCAAACAGTAGCAGTAGAGGTCCAGTGAGAGTCCATGTTGTAGTCCATCGTGGCTGGGTATCGTCGAAACTTCGTGAAGGTCGAAAATAGCCTCCATCTGCATGAACCAAAATTCTGAATCATCTGCGTTGTATGCTGGAAACCTGGTAGATAAATCCATGACGAAGATCTAGTTTGTGACTAGGTGTTCTTTTTCACTCACTGGGTCACCAATGTAACGGTTCTATTGTTACGTAAAGTATGGTGACAAATAAACACAGACACTAAGATACTATATATATATTTGGTCGAATATACAGAAGTACACAGGTGATACTTTGGTGTGAGTTGAGCGCACTGAGCGTCGGTACAGTATCTCGCAAGTGTCTGCTCTAGACCACACTTGAAAGTAGACTAGTTAATGTTCGCTACACCGCTGCTTATATTGCTCGGGCATCTCACCGTGTTGCCCGGGCAACGCCTCACCTCATTCATCTCCAAAGGTTGACAGGAACATTAACACTATATTTGGAGCGAGTATATTATTGGGATAATCTACTCGCTACAGAACTCCCCCTCCCAGGGGATGAAAGGAAAAATACTTGATCAAGGAACTTAGCTGGTCGGCGAATTGTACGCCGCGTTACATAACCATCAAAGTTAACTTCCTCCTCTTCGCTGATGTCATCTAACTGGGGTCGTAGGGTGGGAGGTCGCACAGGATCGTCCGTCGTCGTAGGATCAGGTTGTGGTGCGGCTGGTAACTGGGGTTGTAGGGTGGGAGGTCGTACAGGATCGTCCGTTGTCGTAGGTGGCGGTGCTGCTGGTAACTGTGGTCGAAAAGTGAACTGCGTAGTCGGCGGATGTGTCTCTGGATTTAGCAGTGTTGCAGACGTTGAGACGAAGCCTGGAGCAGAGCAGAGAGCTGAGTGAGGCCGGAGTCGTGGAGCTCTATGTGGGAGAGCGTGGCGGCTCGATTGAGAATTGTGAGTGTCTAAACTCGGGGAGCGAGAGCGTGGCAGCTCGATTGAGAATTGTGAGTGTCTAAACTCGGGGAGCGAGAGCGTGGCGGCTCGATGCGGTCGTAGTCTGCTGTCTGCTCTGTGTCGAAGCTGTAGCGTCTTGGGTTGATTAGGACTGTACACGCCGAGTACTACATTGTTGACTGTGGAAATTGTAGTCTGGTACCAAAAGATGTAGGCAGTGTGTGGACAAGCTCGGTGTAGCAGGAGAGAAGAATGTGCATAATTGTTGCGTCTTTGGGTCGCTGGTGGAGCATTTAGATCCGGGGCGGATGGGCTCGGGCACCAGGACATTAGGAGGTAATGTAGGCACGTAGTTAGGACAACGAGGTAATCACATCTAGAGCTGAATTGTCCTGAAGGCGACGAAGTGTCGGAAACGCAAGCTGTAAGTCCTGTACTGCGCAAAGGGCTTGAGTCGGCCGAGTATCAAAATGCAGTGAACGTGTAGACGAATCTGATGTCAGAGCAGCTGTCGTGGGCGTAGGACGAGCAGTGCCCTGGCAGCGACGGAGAGTCGGCAGGACAAGCTGTAGATCCAACATGATGTAATCATTGATGAGGCTGTCAGATGAGTGAGTAACGATCGTGGAGCAGCAAGCCGTAGTAGATGAAAATGCAGAGATGGACGCGATGAAAATCATAGCTGTGGCAAGGGTGTTGGCAATGTTCCATCACAGCAAACAGTAGCAGTAGAGGTCCAGTGAGAGTCCATGTTGTAGTCCATCGTGGCTGGGTATCGTCGAAACTTCGTGAAGGTCGAAAATAGCCTCCATCTGCATGAACCAAAATTCTGAATCATCTGCGTTGTATGCTGGAAACCTGGTAGATAAATCCATGACGAAGATCTAGTTTGTGACTAGGTGTTCTTTTTCACTCACTGGGTCACCAATGTAACGGTTCTATTGTTACGTAAAGTATGGTGACAAATAAACACAGACACTAAGATACTATATATATATTTGGTCGAATATACAGAAGTACACAGGTGATACTTTGGTGTGAGTTGAGCGCACTGAGCGTCGGTACAGTATCTCGCAAGTGTCTGCTCTAGACCACACTTGAAAGTAGACTAGTTAATGTTCGCTACACCGCTGCTTATATTGCTCGGGCATCTCACCGTGTTGCCCGGGCAACGCCTCACCTCATTCATCTCCAAAGGTTGACAGGAACATTAACACTATATTTGGAGCGAGTATATTATTGGGATAATCTACTCGCTACAGGTTCATGTCTCGCTCCAAGACCGGCCCACACCCCATACCCAAGCCTTTCCAATCAATTTGACCCAAAAAATTTCTTAGGCTATTAAAATCAGCTTTTCGAAAATCTGGCACTTTAACAGAATTTTCTCCTACTGGTCTATTCCATTCTATGCTAAATCTGATTTCTTTGTGATCACTGCTCCCTAGCTCACTCCCTATTTCGATGTCATTAATTTGCGTTTCCCTGTTAGTTAACACTAAATCTAAAATATTATTTTCCCGTGTTGGTTCCTTAATGTGTTGCGTAAGAAAGCAATCGTCAATTAATTCTAGAAAATCTTCTGCTTCACTATTCCCTGTTTTGTTCAACCAGTTTATTCCGCTAAAATTAAAGTCACCCATGACATAAATACTGTTAGATCTAGATGCTCTAGATATTTCATCCCATAGATGCTTTGCTTCCATTCTGTCTAAATTTGGTGGCCTATATATTACTCCTATTATAATATTATTAGCTTTTTCGTTTAATTCAATCCAAATAGTTTCTGTGTGTGGCTCTGTTTTGATTCCCTCTTTGAGACTACATTTCAAATTGTCCCTAACATATATGGCTACTCCACCTCCTCGTCTAATATATCTATCTGTGTGAAATAGTTTAAATCCATATATTTGATATTCAGCTAATAATTCTCTATTTTCTACATTCATCCACGTTTCGGTAAGTGCAATAATATCTATTTTTTCTGTGCAGACAAGAGCATTTAATTCGTTAATTTTATTTCTTAGACTTCTACTGTTAGTGTAATATACCCTAAGTGAATTGTTATTTTGCGGACCTTCTCTTTCCCTGATCGTTTTGCCAATTCCTTTCTCCCACAAACACATACTTTTATTACCTCCTTCCTCCAAATCAATTCCCATACCTCTATCTACTAACAGTTTAAACCCAAACAAACACCTCTAACCACTTCTTCTAGCGAGTTCGCAACAGCAACAACCCCAGCTCTCGATAGATGCACCCCATCACGAGCATACATTTCATTTCTTCCATAGAAGTGTTCCCAGTTGTCTATGAAAGATATTGCATTTGATTTGCAATATCTTTCCAGCCGGCAATTGACACCAAGTGCCCTCGATATCCATTTATTTCCCACTCCCTTTCTTGGAAGAATGCCACATATGATCGGGATTCCTCCCTTGCTCCTAACTAACTCTATGGCTGTTTTATACCTCTGAATCAGTTCCTCACTCCTGACTCGACCAACATCATTTCCTCCCACGCTAATGCAAATAATGGGATTGTTCCCATTACCAGCCATAATATCATTCATGTTGTTTATAATATCACCAATGCCAGCTCCGGGATAGCAAACCCTTAACCTGTTCCCCCTATCTCTAGCACAAAACGTTCTATCCAAATACCTTATCTGGGAATCTCCCACAACTAATGTTTGCTTAGGTACTTCCTTTACTTTCTGAGGGGCCTGCGCTTCCTTTCTCTTCGTTGCTTTCCCTTTTGCGCGATCCACAGTCTCTCCACAGCACTCGTCCTCCAAAACGTCAAATGAATTTGAAGTTGCTATGGCGTTTGAAGGCGGCTTTATCAAAGTCTTCTTAAGGCCCCTGTCTTTCGCAACTCTCCAAGACGAGGTCCCTTTACTGCTGGTCTCCTCCTTCGTTACTTCTCGTTGTTTTTTAAGCTGACGCACCTCCTCCCGCAGAGAGTCCAACTCTGTCCTCAGGGCTCCCACTAGAGTCACCAGGTCCTTCACTACAACTTCCATATTGCTATGATAATATAACAATATGAGTGAGAGGTTGTGTTAGCTGGAGCTCCGATTCTAATAACATTATTATTGCAATAATGGAGGGATTGGTGAGGGATTTGGTGAGTATGGTTGGAGCTCTGAGAGCAGAGATGGATTCCCTTCGGGAGGAGGTGCGACGGCTGGGACTTCGGGAGGAAACGAAGGAGGAGGCCAGTATTGACGGGACCTCATTAAGAAGGACTGACGGGACCAGTATTAAGAAGTCCTCGTCTTGGCAAGTTGTGAAAGACAGGGGTCTTAAGAAGACCTTGGCAAAACCGACAACTAATAGCCTACACCTCAGGACTTTTAATGCATTTGACGTATTAGAGGACGAGTGCTGTGCTGAACCTGTTGTTCAACGAGGTGGCAAAGACAAAGTAACGAGGAGCATTAAAGTGCAGGTCCCTCAAACTGCTCGAAAGGAAAAGGGAGAATCGAAGCGAATTTTGGTTGTGGGAGATTCCCAGGTGAGGTATTTAGACAGAACGTTTTGTGCCAGAGATAGGGGGAACAGATTAAGGGTTTGCTACCCGGGAGCTGGAATTGGTGATATTGTTGGAAACATGAATGATATTATGACAGGAAATTGGAACAAACCCATTATTTGTATTAGTGCTGGGGGTAATGATGTTGGACGAGTTAGGAGTGAGGAACTAATACAGAGATTCAGGACAGCCATTGAATTAGTTAGGAGCAAGGGAGGAATCCCGATCATATGTGGCATTCTTCCAAGAAAGGGAGTGGGAAATGAATGGATGTCAAGGGCACTTGGTGTCAATTGCCGGCTGGAAAGATATTGCAAATCAAATGCAATATCTTTCATAGACAACTGGGAACACTTCTATGGAAGAAATGAAATGTATGCTCGTGATGGGGTGCATCTATCGAGAGCTGGGGTTGTTGCTGTTGCGAACTCGTTGGAAGAAGTGGTTAGAGGTGTTTGTTTGGGTTTAAACTGTTAGTAGATAGAGGTATGGGAATTGATTTGGAGGAAGGAGGTAATAAAAGTATGTGTTTGTGGGAGAAAGGAATTGGCAAAATGATCAAGGAAAGAAAAGGGCCTCAAAATAACAATTCACTTAGGGTATATTACACTAACAGTAGAAGTCTAAGAAATAAAATTAACGAATTAAATGCTCTTGTCTGCACAGAAAAAATAGATATTATTGCACTTACCGAAACGTGGATGAATGTAGAAAATAGAGAACTATTAGCTGAATATCAGATTAATGGATTTAAACTATTTCACACAGATAGATATATTAGACGAGGAGGGGGAGTAGCCATATATGTTAGGGACAATTTGAAATGTAGTCTCAAAGAGGGAATCAAAACTGAGCCACACACAGAAACTATTTGGATAGAATTAAACAAAAAAGCAAATAATATTATAATAGGAGTTATATATAGGCCACCAAATTTAGACAGAATGGAAGCAAAGCATCTATGGGATGAAATATTTAGAGCATCTAGATCTAACAGTATTTATGTCATGGGTGACTTTAATTTTAGCGGAATAAACTGGTTGAACAAAACAGGGAATAGTGAAGCAGAAGATTTTCTAGAATTAATTGACGATTGCTTTCTTACGCAACACATTAAGGAACCAACACGGGAAAATAATATTTTAGATTTAGTGTTAACTAACAGGGAAACGCAAATTAATGACATCGAAATAGGGAGTGAGCTAGGGAGCAGTGATCACAAAGAAATCAGATTTAGCATAGAATGGAATAGACCAGTAGGAGAAAATTCTGTTAAAGTGCCAGATTTTCGAAAAGCTGATTTTAATAGCCTAAGAAATTTTTTGGGTCAAATTGATTGGAAAGTCTTGGGTATGGGGTGTGGGCCGGTCTTGGAGCGAGACATGAACCCAGCGATAGGTGACTTAAATGGGGATTTCGATGTAGATTCAATATATAACTTATTTAAGAATATTCTAAACAAAGCACAGGAACGTAGTATACCATACAAATTGAATAGATCGAATACTAATGACCCAAAGTGGATAACAAAGAATTTGAAGAACCTTATAGGTAAAAAGAGAGCTTGGTACAAAAGGATTAAAAATGGGAAGGTCACTTTAGAACAGGAATTCGTACAACTGGTTAGAAATGTTAAAAAAGAGATAAAGAAAGCAAAAAGAAACTATGAAGCTCGCATAGCAGGGCAAGCAAAGACAAATCCCAAAGGGTTTTTTCAGTTATATCGTACCAAGACTAGGGAAAGGATAGGTCCATTAAAAACTGAGACAGGTCAAATAACAGATAGTGATGATGAGATGAGTAGTATTTTTAATAAATATTTTGTATCTGTATTTACTAAAGAGGAACTTAACAATATGCCTTCAGCCGAACAAGTCTATGTGGGTGGGGACGAGGACAGGTTGACGAGTTTAGCAGTTACCAGGGAGGATGTTCTTAAACAAATAGTAAAACTCAAACCAAACAAATCCCCAGGGCCGGATGAAGTGTTTGCCAGGGTGCTTAAAGAATGCAAAGAGGAGCTTTGTGACCCACTGTCAACCATATTTAATAAATCAATAGAGTCAGGCAGAGTGCCAGAGTTTTGGAAAGTTGCTAATGTGATACCAGTTTTTAAGAAAGGAGATAGATCACTTGCGTCTAACTATCGACCAATTAGCCTAACGTCTATTGTGGGAAAGTTACTCGAATCTATAATTGCAAATAAAATTCGTCTTCATCTTGAAAAACATAAATTAATAATTGAGTCGCAACATGGTTTTATAAATGGCCGTTCATGTTTAACAAATTTGTTATCTTTTTATTCTAGCATTGTTGAGGCAGTTGATAGTGGTAAGGATTGCGATGTTGTATACCTTGACTTTAGCAAAGCTTTTGATACAGTGCCACATGAAAGACTGATTAAAAAGATAGAGTCTCATGGTATTGGGGGTGCTATATTAAGCTGGATTAGGGCATGGCTATACCAAAGGAAACAGAGAGTTAGTATAAATGGAATCAAGTCAGAGTGGGAAAATGTTGTAAGTGGAGTGCCTCAAGGCTCTGTCCTGGGACCTCTGTTGTTTATAATATATATAAATGATTTAGATTCAGGTTTGAGTAGCAACATTTGCAAATTTGCCGATGATACGAAAATCGGTAGGGAAATTAATTCGGAGGAGGACTCACTATCACTTCAAGTTGATCTAGATAGGGTTTTGAAATGGTCAAAGGATTGGCAGATGCAGTTTAATGCTGATAAATGTAAAGTTCTGAGGTTAGGTAATGATGATAGAGTTACAAGATATGAGCTAGATGGTGTTGTGATTGCGAAGTCGGATTGCGAAAGGGATCTGGGAGTTATGATTAGTAAGAATTTAAAACAAAAGGATCAATGCATAAATGTTCGTAATAAGGCAAATCGGACACTTGGATTTATTAATCGCAGCGTTAGTAACAAGACACCTGGTGTGGTTCTCAAGCTATATCTTGCTCTGGTTAGGCCCCATTTAGATTATGCAGTTCAGTTTTGGTCGCCATATTATAGAATGGATATAAATTCACTTGAACGTGTCCAGCGTAGGATGACTAAGTTAATTCCCCAAATTAGAAATCTTTCATATGAAGAAAGATTAACAAAGCTTAAGTTGCATTCACTGGAAAGGCGAAGAGTTAGGGGTGACATGATAGAGGTTTACAAGTGGATGAATGGACATAACCGGGGGGATATTAATAGGGTATTAAAAGTATCAACACAGGACAGAACACGAAACAATGGGTATAAATTGGATAAGTTTAAATTTAGGAAAGACTTGGGTAAATACTGGTTCAGTAACAAGGTTGTTGATTTGTGGAACCAATTGCCGCGTAACATTGTGGAGGTGGGGTCCCTCGATTGTTTCAAGCACGGGTTGGACAAGTATATGAGTGGGATTGGGTGGTTATAGAATAGGAGCTGCCTCGTATGGGCCTATAGGCCTTCTGCAGTTACCTTTGTTCTTATGTTCTTATGTTCTTATCGAACTAAGACTAGGGAAAGGATAGGTCCATTAAAATCTGAGACAGGTCAAATAACGGATAATGACAAGGAGATGAGTAGTATTTTTAACAAATATTTTATATCTGTATTTACTAAAGAAGAACTTAACAATATGCCTTCAGCCGAACAAGTCTATGTGGGTGGGGATGAGGACAGGTTGACTAGTTTAGCAGTTACCAGGGAGGATGTAATTAAACAATTAGAAAAACTAAAACCAAACAAATCCCCAGGGCCGGATGAAGTGTTTGCCAGGGTGCTTAAAGAATGCAAAGAGGAGCTTTCGGAGCCACTGTCTACCATATTTAATAAATCAATAGAGTCAGGCAGAGTGCCAGAGTCATGGAAGGTAGCTAATGTGGTACCAATTTTTAAGAAAGGAGATAGATCACTTGCGTCAAACTATCGGCCAATTAGCCTAACGTCTATTGTGGGAAAGTTACTTGAATCAATAATTGCAAATACAATTCGTCTCCATCTTGAAAAACATAAATTAATAAATGAGACGCAACATGGTTTTACAAATGGCCGTTCATGTTTAACAAATTTGCTAACTTTTTATTCCAGCATATTTGAGGCAGTTGATAGTGGTAAGGATTGTGATGTTGTGTACCTTGACTTTAGCAAAGCTTTTGATACAGTGCCACATGAAAGACTAATTAAAAAAATAGAAGCTCATGGTATTGGGGGGTGCTATATTAACTTGGATTAGGGCATGGCTATTCCAAAGGAAACAGAGAGTTAGTATAAATGGGGTTAAGTCAGAGTGGGATAATGTTGTTAGTGGAGTACCTGAGGGCTCTGTCCTGGGACCTCTGTTGTTTATAATATATATAAATGAGTTAGATTCAGGTTTGAGTAGCAACATTTGCAAATTTGCCAATGATACGAAAATCGGTAGGGAAATTAATTCGGAGGAGGACTCACTATCACTTCAAGTTGATCTAGATAGGGTTTTGAAATGGTCAAAGGATTGGCAAATGCAGTTTAATGCTGATAAATTTAAAGTTCTGAGGCTAGGTAATGATGATAGATACGAGCATCATCGAGACAAGATAATGATGATAGATACGAGACAAGATACGAGCTAGATGGTGTTGAGATTGCGAAGTCGGATTGCGAAAGGGATCTGGGAGTTATGATTAGTAAGAATTCAAAACAAAAGGATCAATGCATGAATGTTCGTAATAAGGCGAATAGGACACTGGGATTTATTAATCGAAGCGTTAGTAACAAGACACCTGGTGTGGTTCTTAAGCTATATCTTGCTCCGGTTAGGCCCCATTTAGATTATGCAGTTCAGTTTTGGTCGCCGTATTATAGATTGGATATAAATTCACTTGAACGTGTCCAACGTAGGATGACTAAGTTAATTCCCCAAATTAGAAATCTTTCATATGAAGAAAGATTAACAAAGCTTAAGTTGCATTCACTGGAAAGACGAAGAGTTGGGGGTGACATGATAGAGGTTTACAAGTGGATGAATGGACATAACAGGGGGGATATTAATAGGGTAATAAAAATATCAACACAAGACAGAACACGAAAAATGGGTATAAATTGGATAAGTTTAGATTTAGGAAAGACTTGGGTAAATACTGGTTCAGTAACAGGGTTGTTCGATTGTTTCAAGCGCGGGTTGGACAAGTATATGAGTGGGATTGGGTGGTTATAGAATAGTAGCTGCCTCGTATGGGCCAATAGGCCTTCTGCAGTTGCCTTTGTTCTTATGTTCTTATATGAGTGAGAGGTTGTGTTAGCTGGAGCTCCGATTCTAATAACATTATTATTGCAATAATGGAGGGATTGGTGAGGGATTTGGTGAGTATGGTTGGAGCTCTGAGAGCAGAGATGGATTCCCTTCGGGAGGAGGTGCGACGGCTGGGACTTCGGGAGGAAACGAAGGAGGAGGCCAGTATTGACGGGACCTCATTAAGAAGGACTGACGGGACCAGTATTAAGAAGTCCTCGTCTTGGCAAGTTGTGAAAGACAGGGGTCTTAAGAAGACCTTGGCAAAACCGACAACTAATAGCCTACACCTCAGGACTTTTAATGCATTTGACGTATTAGAGGACGAGTGCTGTGCTGAACCTGTTGTTCAACGAGGTGGCAAAGACAAAGTAACGAGGAGCATTAAAGTGCAGGTCCCTCAAACTGCTCGAAAGGAAAAGGGAGAATCGAAGCGAATTTTGGTTGTGGGAGATTCCCAGGTGAGATATTTAGACAGAACGTTTTGTGCCAGAGATAGGGGGAACAGATTAAGGGTTTGCTACCCGGGAGCTGGAATTGGTGATATTGTTGGAAACATGAATGATATTATGACAGGAAATTGGAACAAACCCATTATTTGTATTAGTGCTGGGGGTAATGATGTTGGACGAGTTAGGAGTGAGGAACTAATACAGAGATTCAGGACAGCCATTGAATTAGTTAGGAGCAAGGGAGGAATCCCGATCATATGTGGCATTAAGAACATAAGAACATAAGAACAAAGGTAACTGCAGAAGGCCTATTGGCCCATACGAGGCAGCTCCTATTCTATAACCACCCAATCCCACTCATATACTTGTCCAACCCGTGCTTGAAACAATCGAGGGACCCCACCTCCACAATGTTACGCGGCAATTGGTTCCACAAATCAACAACCCTGTTACTGAACCAGTATTTACCCAAGTCTTTCCTAAATCTAAACTTATCCAATTTATATCCATTGTTTCGTGTTCTGTCCTGTGTTGATACTTTTAATACCCTATTAATATCCCCCCGGTTATGTCCATTCATCCACTTGTAAACCTCTATCATGTCACCCCTAACTCTTCGCCTTTCCAGTGAATGCAACTTAAGCTTTGTTAATCTTTCTTCATATGAAAGATTTCTAATTTGGGGAATTAACTTAGTCATCCTACGCTGGACACGTTCAAGTGAATTTATATCCATTCTATAATATGGCGACCAAAACTGAACTGCATAATCTAAATGGGGCCTAACTAGAGCAAGATATAGCTTGAGAACCACACCAGGTGTCTTGTTACTAACGCTGCGATTAATAAATCCAAGTGTCCGATTTGCCTTATTACGAACATTTATGCATTGATCCTTTTGTTTTAAATTCTTACTAATCATAACTCCCAGATCCCTTTCGCAATCCGACTTCGCAATCACAACACCATCTAGCTCGTATCTTGTAACTCTATCATCATTACCTAACCTCAGAACTTTACATTTATCAGCATTAAACTGCATCTGCCAATCCTTTGACCATTTCAAAACCCTATCTAGATCAACTTGAAGTGATAGTGAGTCCTCCTCCGAATTAATTTCCCTACCGATTTTCGTATCATCGGCAAATTTGCAAATGTTGCTACTCAAACCTGAATCTAAATCATTTATATATATTATAAACAACAGAGGTCCCAGGACAGAGCCTTGAGGCACTCCACTTACAACATTTTCCCACTCTGACTTGATTCCATTTATACTAACTCTCTGTTTCCTTTGGTATTTTTTTGGGTCAAATTGATTGGAAAGGCTTGGGTATGGGGTGTGGGCCGGTCTTGGAGCGAGACATGAACCCAGCGATAGGTGACTTAAATGGGGATTTCGATGTGGATTCAATATATAACTTATTTAAGAATATTCTAAACAAAGCACAGGAACGTAGTATACCATACAAATTGAATAGATCGTATACTAATGACCCAAAGTGGATAACAAAGAATTTGAAGAACCTTATAGGTAAAAAGAGAGCTTGGTACAAAAGGATTAAAAATGGGGAGGTCACTTTAGAACAGGAATTCGTACAACTGGTTAGAAATGTTAAAAAAGAGATAAGGAAAGCAAAAAGAAACTATGAAGTTCGCATAGCAGGGCAAGCAAAGACAAATCCTAAAGGGTTTTTTCAGTTATATCGTACTAAGACTAGGGAAAGGATAGGTCCATTAAAAACTGAGACAGGTCAAATAACAGATAGTGATGAAGAGATGAGTAGTATTTTTAATAAATATTTTGTATCTGTATTTACTAAAGAGGAACTTAACAATATGCCTTCAGCCGAACAAGTCTATGTGGGTGGGGACGAGGACAGGTTGACGAGTTTAGCAGTTACCAGGGAGGATGTTCTTAAACAAATAGTAAAACTCAAACCAAACAAATCCCCAGGGCCGGATGAAGTGTTTGCTAGGGTGCTTAAAGAATGCAAAGAGGAGCTTTGTGACCCACTGTCAACCATATTTAATAAATCAATAGAGTCAGGCAGAGTGCCAGAGTTTTGGAAAGTTGCTAATGTGATACCAGTTTTTAAGAAAGGAGATAGATCACTTGCGTCTAACTATCGACCAATTAGCCTAACGTCTATTGTGGGAAAGTTACTCGAATCTATAATAGCAAATAAAATTCGTCTTCATCTTGAAAAACATAAATTAATAATTGAGTCGCAACATGGTTTTATAAATGGCCGTTCATGTTTAACAAATTTGTTATCTTTTTATTCTAGCATTGTTGAGGCAGTTGATAGTGGTAAGGATTGCGATGTTGTATACCTTGACTTTAGCAAAGCTTTTGATACAGTGCCACATGAAAGACTGATTAAAAAAATAGAGTCTCATGGTATTGGGGGTGCTATATTAAGCTGGATTAGGGCATGGCTATACCAAAGGAAACAGAGAGTTAGTATAAATGGAATCAAGTCAGAGTGGGAAAATGTTGTAAGTGGAGTGCCTCAAGGCTCTGTCCTGGGACCTCTGTTGTTTATAATATATATAAATGATTTAGATTCAGGTTTGAGTAGCAACATTTGCAAATTTGCCGATGATACGAAAATCGGTAGGGAAATTAATTCGGAGGAGGACTCACTATCACTTCAAGTTGATCTAGATAGGGTTTTGAAATGGTCAAAGGATTGGCAGATGCAGTTTAATGCTGATAAATGTAAAGTTCTGAGGTTAGGTAATGATGATAGAGTTACAAGATACGAGCTAGATGGTGTTGTGATTGCGAAGTCGGATTGCGAAAGGGATCTGGGAGTTATGATTAGTAAGAATTTAAAACAAAAGGATCAATGCATAAATGTTCGTAATAAGGCAAATCGGACACTTGGATTTATTAATCGCAGCGTTAGTAACAAGACACCTGGTGTGGTTCTCAAGCTATATCTTGCTCTAGTTAGGCCCCATTTAGATTATGCAGTTCAGTTTTGGTCGCCATATTATAGAATGGATATAAATTCACTTGAACGTGTCCAGCGTAGGATGACTAAGTTAATTCCCCAAATTAGAAATCTTTCATATGAAGAAAGATTAACAAAGCTTAAGTTGCATTCACTGGAAAGGCGAAGAGTTAGGGGCGACATGATAGAGGTTTACAAGTGGGTGAATGGACATAACAAGGGGGATATTAATAGGGTATTAAAAGTATCAACACAGGACAGAACACGAAACAATGGGTATAAATTGGATAAGTTTAGATTTAGGAAAGACTTGGGTAAATACTGGTTCAGTAACAGGGTTGTAGATTTGTGGAACCAATTGCCGCGTAACGTGGTGGAGGTGGGGTCCCACGATTGTTTCAAGCGCGGGTTGGACAAGTATATGAGTGGGATTGGGTGGTTATAGAATAGGAGCTGCCTCGTATGGGCCAATAGGCCTTCTGCAGTTACCTTTGTTCTTATGTTCTTATGTTCTTATGTATAGCCATGCCCTAATCCAGCTTAATATAGCACCCCCAATACCATGAGACTCTATTTTTTTAATCAGTCTTTCATGTGGCACTGTATCAAAAGCTTTGCTAAAGTCAAGGTATACAACATCGCAATCCTTACCACTATCAACTGCCTCAACAATGCTAGAATAAAAAGATAACAAATTTGTTAAACATGAACGGCCATTTATAAAACCATGTTGCGACTCAATTATTAATTTATGTTTTTCAAGATGAAGACGAATTTTATTTGCTATTATAGATTGTTGAGGCAGTTGATAGTGGTAAGGATTGCGATGTTGTATACCTTGACTTTAGCAAAGCTTTTGATACAGTGCCACATGAAAGACTGATTAAAAAAATAGAGTCTCATGGTATTGGGGGTGCTATATTAAGCTGGATTAGGGCATGGCTATACCAAAGGAAACAGAGAGTTAGTATAAATGGAATCAAGTCAGAGTGGGAAAATGTTGTAAGTGGAGTGCCTCAAGGCTCTGTCCTGGGACCTCTGTTGTTTATAATATATATAAATGATTTAGATTCAGGTTTGAGTAGCAACATTTGCAAATTTGCCGATGATACGAAAATCGGTAGGGAAATTAATTCGGAGGAGGACTCACTATCACTTCAAGTTGATCTAGATAGGGTTTTGAAATGGTCAAAGAATTGGCAGATGCAGTTTAATGCTGATAAATGTAAAGTTCTGACGTTAGGTAATGATGATAGAGTTACAAGATACGAGCTAGATGGTGTTGTGATTGCGAAGTCGGATTGCGAAAGGGATCTGGGAGTTATGATTAGTAAGAATTTAAAACAAAAGGATCAATGCATAAATGTTCGTAATAAGGCAAATCGGACACTTGGATTTATTAATCGCAGCGTTAGTAACAAGACACCTGGTGTGGTTCTCAAGCTATATCTTGCTCTAGTTAGGCCCCATTTAGAT
Source organism: Procambarus clarkii (assembly GCF_040958095.1). NCBI lineage: Eukaryota > Metazoa > Arthropoda > Malacostraca > Decapoda > Cambaridae > Procambarus > Procambarus clarkii. The sequence continues at coordinate 61,804,873 of NC_091152.1, read as the reverse complement.
TATGCAGTTCAGTTTTGGTCGCCATATTATAGAATGGATATAAATTCACTTGAACGTGTTCAGCGTAGGATGACTAAGTTAATTCCCCAAATTAGAAATCTTTCATATGAAGAAAGATTAACAAAGCTTAAGTTGCATTCACTGGAAAGGCGAAGAGTTAGGGGTGACATGATAGAGGTTTACAAGTGGATGAATGGACATATCCGGGGGGATATTGATAGGGTATTAAAAGTATCAACACAGGACAGAACACGAAACAATGGATATAAATTGGATAAGTTTAGATTTAGGAAAGACTTGGGTAAATACTGGTTCAGTAACAGGGTTGTTGATTTGTGGAACCAATTGCCGCGTAACATTGTGGAGGTGGGGTCCCTCGATTGTTTCAAGCACGGGTTGGACAAGTATATGAGTGGGATTGGGTGGTTATAGAATAGGAGCTGCCTCGTATGGGCCAATAGGCCTTCTGCAGTTACCTTTGTTCTTATGTTCTTATGTTCTTATTCGAGTAACTTTCCCACAATAGACGTTAGGCTAATTGGTCGATAGTTAGACGCAAGTGATCTATCTCCTTTCTTAAAAACTGGTATCACATTAGCAACTTTCCAAAACTCTGGCACTCTGCCTGACTCTATTGATTTATTAAATATGGTTGACAGTGGGTCACAAAGCTCCTCTTTGCATTCTTTAAGCACCCTAGCAAACACTTCATCCGGCCCTGGGGATTTGTTTGGTTTGAGTTTTACTATTTGTTTAAGAACATCCTCCCTGGTAACTGCTAAACTCGTCAACCTGTCCTCGTCCCCACCCACATAGACTTGTTCGGCTGAAGGCATATTGTTAAGTTCCTCTTTAGTAAATACAGATACAAAATATTTATTAAAAATACTACTCATCTCTTCATCTCTATCTGTTATTTGACCTGTCTCAGTTTTTAATGGACCTATCCTTTCCCTAGTCTTAGTACGATATAACTGAAAAAAACCCTTTAGGATTTGTCTTTGCTTGCCCTGCTATGCGAACTTCATAGTTTCTTTTTGCTTTCCTTATCTCTTTTTTAACATTTCTAACCAGTTGTACGAATTCCTGTTCTAAAGTGACCTCCCCATTTTTAATCCTTTTGTACCAAGCTCTCTTTTTACCTATAAGGTTCTTCAAATTCTTTGTTATCCACTTTGGGTCATTAGTATACGATCTATTCAATTTGTATGGTATACTACGTTCCTGTGCTTTGTTTAGAATATTCATAAATAAGTTATATATTGAATTCACATCGAAATCCCCATTTAAGTCACCTATCGCTGGGTTCATGTCTCGCTCCAAGACCGGCCCACACCCCATACCCAAGCCTTTCCAATCAATTTGACCCAAAAAATTTCTTAGGCTATTAAAATCAGCTTTTCGAAAATCTGGCACTTTAACAGAATTTTCTCCTACTGGTCTATTCCATTCTATGCTAAATCTGATTTCTTTGTGATCACTGCTCCCTAGCTCACTCCCTATTTCGATGTCATTAATTTGCGTTTCCCTGTTAGTTAACACTAAATCTAAAATATTATTTTCCCGTGTTGGTTCCTTAATGTGTTGCGTAAGAAAGCAATCGTCAATTAATTCTAGAAAATCTTCTGCTTCACTATTCCCTGTTTTGTTCAACCAGTTTATTCCGCTAAAATTAAAGTCACCCATGACATAAATACTGTTAGATCTAGATGCTCTAGATATTTCATCCCATAGATGCTTTGCTTCCATTCTGTCTAAATTTGGTGGCCTATATATTACTCCTATTATAATATTATTCTTCCAAGAAAGGGAGTGGGAAATGAATGGATGTCAAGGGCACTTGGTGTCAATTGCCGGCTGGAAAGATATTGCAAATCAAATGCAATATCTTTCATAGACAACTGGGAACACTTCTATGGAAGAAATGAAATGTATGCTCGTGATGGGGTGCATCTATCGAGAGCTGGGGTTGTTGCTGTTGCGAACTCGTTGGAAGAAGTGGTTAGAGGTGTTTGTTTGGGTTTAAACTGTTAGTAGATAGAGGTATGGGAATTGATTTGGAGGAAGGAGGTAATAAAAGTATGTGTTTGTGGGAGAAAGGAATTGGCAAAATGATCAAGGAAAGAAAAGGGCCTCAAAATAACAATTCACTTAGGGTATATTACACTAACAGTAGAAGTCTAAGAAATAAAATTAACGAATTAAATGCTCTTGTCTGCACAGAAAAAATAGATATTATTGCACTTACCGAAACGTGGATGAATGTAGAAAATAGAGAACTATTAGCTGAATATCAGATTAATGGATTTAAACTATTTCACACAGATAGATATATTAGACGAGGAGGGGGAGTAGCCATATATGTTAGGGACAATTTGAAATGTAGTCTCAAAGAGGGAATCAAAACTGAGCCACACACAGAAACTATTTGGATAGAATTAAACAAAAAAGCAAATAATATTATAATAGGAGTTATATATAGGCCACCAAATTTAGACAGAATGGAAGCAAAGCATCTATGGAATGAAATATCTAGAGCATCTAGATCTAACAGTATTTATGTCATGGGTGACTTTAATTTTAGTGGAATAAACTGGGTGAACAAAACAGGGAATAGTGAAGCAGAAGATTTTCTTGAAGTAATTGACGATTGCTTTCTTACGCAACACATTAAGGAACCAACGCGGGAAAATAATATTTTAGATTTAGTGTTAACTAACAGGGAAACACAAATTAATGACATCGAAATAGGGAGTGAGCTAGGGAACAGTGATCACAAAGTAATCAGATTTAGCATAGAATGGAATAGACCTGTAGGAGAAAATTCTGTTAAAGTGCCAAATTTTCGAAAAGCTGATTTTAATAGCCTAAGAAATTTTTTGGGTCAAATAGATTGGAAAGTCTTGGGTATGGGGTGTGAGCCGGTCTTAGAGCGAGACATGAACCCAGCGATAGGTGACGTAAAAGGGGATTTCGATGTGGATTTAATATATAACTTATTTAAGAATATTCTAAACAAAGCACAGGAACGTAGTATACCATACAAATTGAATAGGTCGAATTCTAATGACCCAAAGTGGATAACAAATAATTTAAAGAACCTTATAGGTAAAAACAGAGCTTGGTACAAGGAATTCATACAACTGGTTAGAAATGTTAGAAAAGAGATTAGGAAAGCAAAAAGAAACTATGAAGTTCGCATAGCAGAGCAAGCAAAGTCAAATCCTAAAGGTTTTTTCAGTTATATCGAACTAAGACTAGGGAAAGGATAGGTCCATTAAAATCTGAGACAGGTCAAATAACGGATAATGACAAGGAGATGAGTAGTATTTTTAACAAATATTTTATATCTGTATTTACTAAAGAAGAACTTAACAATATGCCTTCAGCCGAACAAGTCTATGTGGGTGGGGATGAGGACAGGTTGACTAGTTTAGCAGTTACCAGGGAGGATGTAATTAAACAATTAGAAAAACTAAAACCAAACAAATCCCCAGGGCCGGATGAAGTGTTTGCCAGGGTGCTTAAAGAATGCAAAGAGGAGCTTTCGGAGCCACTGTCTACCATATTTAATAAATTAATAGAGTCAGGCAGAGTGCCAGAGTCATGGAAGGTAGCTAATGTGGTACCAATTTCTAAGAAAGGAGATAGATCACTTGCGTCAAACTATCGGCCAATTAGCCTAACGTCTATTGTGGGAAAGTTACTTGAATCAATAATTGCAAATACAATTCGTCTCCATCTTGAAAAACATAAATTAATAAATGAGACGCAACATGGTTTTACAAATGGCCGTTCATGTTTAACAAATTTGCTAACTTTTTATTCCAGCATATTTGAGGCAGTTGATAGTGGTAAGGATTGTGATGTTGTGTACCTTGACTTTAGCAAAGCTTTTGATACAGTGCCACATGAAAGACTAATTAAAAAAATAGAAGCTCATGGTATTGGGGGGTGCTATATTAACTTGGATTAGGGCATGGCTATTCCAAAGGAAACAGAGAGTTAGTATAAATGGGGTTAAGTCAGAGTGGGATAATGTTGTTAGTGGAGTACCTGAGGGCTCTGTCCTGGGACCTCTGTTGTTTATAATATATATAAATGAGTTAGATTCAGGTTTGAGTAGCAACATTTGCAAATTTGCCAATGATACGAAAATCGGTAGGGAAATTAATTCGGAGGAGGACTCACTATCACTTCAAGTTGATCTAGATAGGGTTTTGAAATGGTCAAAGGATTGGCAAATGCAGTTTAATGCTGATAAATGTAAAGTTCTGAGGCTAGGTAATGATGATAGATACGAGCATCATCGAGACAAGATAATGATGATAGATACGAGACAAGATACGAGCTAGATGGTGTTGAGATTGCGAAGTCGGATTGCGAAAGGGATCTGGGAGTTATGATTAGTAAGAATTCAAAACAAAAGGATCAATGCATGAATGTTCGTAATAAGGCGAATAGGACACTGGGATTTATTAATCGAAGCGTTAGTAACAAGACACCTGGTGTGGTTCTTAAGCTATATCTTGCTCCGGTTAGGCCCCATTTAGATTATGCAGTTCAGTTTTGGTCGCCGTATTATAGATTGGATATAAATTCACTTGAACGTGTCCAACGTAGGATGACTAAGTTAATTCCCCAAATTAGAAATCTTTCATATGAAGAAAGATTAACAAAGCTTAAGTTGCATTCACTGGAAAGGCGAAGAGTTGGGGGTGACATGATAGAGGTTTACAAGTGGATGAATGGACATAACAGGGGGATATTAATAGGGTAATAAAAATATCAACACAAGACAGAACACGAAAAATGGGTATAAATTGGATAAGTTTAGATTTAGGAAAGACTTGGGTAAATATTGGTTCAGTAACAGGGTTGTTCGATTGTTTCAAGCGCGGGTTGGACAAGTATATGAGTGGGATTGGGTGGTTATAGAATAGTAGCTGCCTCGTATGGGCCAATAGGCCTTCTGCAGTTGCCTTTGTTCTTATGTTCTTATATGAGTGAGAGGTTGTGTTAGCTGGAGCTCCGATTCTAATAACATTATTATTGCAATAATGGAGGGATTGGTGAGGGATTTGGTGAGTATGGTTGGAGCTCTGAGAGCAGAGATGGATTCCCTTCGGGAGGAGGTGCGACGGCTGGGACTTCGGGAGGAAACGAAGGAGGAGGCCAGTATTGACGGGACCTCATTAAGAAGGACTGACGGGACCAGTATTAAGAAGTCCTCGTCTTGGCAAGTTGTGAAAGACAGGGGTCTTAAGAAGACCTTGGCAAAACCGATAACTAATAGCCTACACCTCAGGACTTTTAATGCATTTGACGTATTAGAGGACGAGTGCTGTGCTGAACCTGTTGTTCAACGAGGTGGCAAAGACAAAGTAACGAGGAGCATTAAAGTGCAGGTCCCTCAAACTGCTCGAAAGGAAAAGGGAGAATCGAAGCGAATTTTGGTTGTGGGAGATTCCCAGGTGAGGTATTTAGACAGAACGTTTTGTGCCAGAGATAGGGGGAACAGATTAAGGGTTTGCTACCCGGGAGCTGGAATTGGTGATATTGTTGGAAACATGAATGATATTATGACAGGAAATTGGAACAAACCCATTATTTGTATTAGTGCTGGGGGTAATGATGTTGGACGAGTTAGGAGTGAGGAACTAATACAGAGATTCAGGACAGCCATTGAATTAGTTAGGAGCAAGGGAGGAATCCCGATCATATGTGGCATTCTTCCAAGAAAGGGAGTGGGAAATGAATGGATGTCAAGGGCACTTGGTGTCAATTGCCGGCTGGAAAGATATTGCAAATCAAATGCAATATCTTTCATAGACAACTGGGAACACTTCTATGGAAGAAATGAAATGTATGCTCGTGATGGGATGCATCTATCGAGAGCTGGGGTTGTTGCTGTTGCGAACTCGTTGGAAGAAGTGGTTAGAGGTGTTTGTTTGGGTTTAAACTGTTAGTAGATAGAGGTATGGGAATTGATTTGGAGGAAGGAGGTAATAAAAGTATGTGTTTGTGGGAGAAAGGAATTGGCAAAATGATCAAGGAAAGAAAAGGGCCTCAAAATAACAATTCACTTAGGGTATATTACACTAACAGTAGAAGTCTAAGAAATAAAATTAACGAATTAAATGCTCTTGTCTGCACAGAAAAAATAGATATTATTGCACTTACCGAAACGTGGATGAATGTAGAAAATAGAGAACTATTAGCTGAATATCAGATTAATGGATTTAAACTATTTCACACAGATAGATATATTAGACGAGGAGGGGGAGTAGCCATATATGTTAGGGACAATTTGAAATGTAGTCTCAAAGAGGGAATCAAAACTGAGCCACACACAGAAACTATTTGGATAGAATTAAACAAAAAAGCAAATAATATTATAATAGGAGTTATATATAGGCCACCAAATTTAGACAGAATGGAAGCAAAGCATCTATGGAATGAAATATCTAGAGCATCTAGATCTAACAGTATTTATGTCATGGGTGACTTTAATTTTAGTGGAATAAACTGGGTGAACAAAACAGGGAATAGTGAAGCAGAAGATTTTCTAGAAGTAATTGACGATTGCTTTCTTACGCAACACATTAAGGAACCAACGCGGGAAAATAATATTTTAGATTTAGTGTTAACTAACAGGGAAACACAAATTAATGACATCGAAATAGGGAGTGAGCTAGGGAACAGTGATCACAAAGTAATCAGATTTAGCATAGAATGGAATAGACCTGTAGGAGAAAATTCTGTTAAAGTGCCAGATTTTCGAAAAGCTGATTTTAATAGCCTAAGAAATTTTTTGGGTCAAATAGATTGGAAAGTCTTGGGTATGGGGTGTGAGCCGGTCTTAGAGCGAGACATGAACCCAGCGATAGGTGACGTAAAAGGGGATTTCGATGTGGATTTAATATATAACTTATTTAAGAATATTCTAAACAAAGCACAGGAACGTAGTATACCATACAAATTGAATAGGTCGAATTCTAATGACCCAAAGTGGATAACAAATAATTTAAAGAACCTTATAGGTAAAAACAGAGCTTGGTACAAGGAATTCATACAACTGGTTAGAAATGTTAGAAAAGAGATTAGGAAAGCAAAAAGAAACTATGAAGTTCGCATAGCAGAGCAAGCAAAGTCAAATCCTAAAGGTTTTTTTCAGTTATATCGAACTAAGACTAGGGAAAGGATAGGTCCATTAAAATCTGAGACAGGTCAAATAACGGATAATGACAAGGAGATGAGTAGTATTTTTAGCAAATATTTTATATCTGTATTTACTAAAGAAGAACTTAACAATATGCCTTCAGCCGAACAAGTCTATGTGGGTGGGGATGAGGACAGGTTGACTAGTTTAGCAGTTACCAGGGAGGATGTAATTAAATAATTAGAAAAACTAAAACCAAACAAATCCCCAGGGCCGGATGAAGTGTTTGCCAGGGTGCTTAAAGAATGCAAAGAGGAGCTTTCGGAGCCACTGTCTACCATATTTAATAAATCAATAGAGTCAGGCAGAGTGCCAGAGTCATGGAAGGTAGCTAATGTGGTACCAATTTTTAAGAAAGGAGATAGATCACTTGCGTCAAACTATCGGCCAATTAGCCTAACGTCTATTGTGGGAAAGTTACTTGAATCAATAATTGCAAATACAATTCGTCGCCATCTTGAAAAACATAAATTAATAAATGAGACGCAACATGGTTTTACAAATGGCCGTTCATGTTTAACAAATTTGCTAACTTTTTATTCCAGCATATTTGAGGCAGTTGATAGTGGTAAGGATTGTGATGTTGTGTACCTTGACTTTAGCAAAGCTTTTGATACAGTGCCACATGAAAGACTAATTAAAAAAATAGAAGCTCATGGTATTGGGGGGTGCTATATTAACTTGGATTAGGGCATGGCTATTCCAAAGGAAACAGAGAGTTAGTATAAATGGGGTTAAGTCAGAGTGGGATAATGTTGTTAGTGGAGTACCTCAGGGCTCTGTCCTGGGACCTCTGTTGTTTATAATATATATAAATGAGTTAGATTCAGGTTTGAGTAGCAACATTTGCAAATTTGCCAATGATACGAAAATCGGTAGGGAAATTAATTCGGAGGAGGACTCCCTATCACTTCAAGTTGATCTAGATAGGGTTTTGAAATGGTCAAAGGATTGGCAAATGCAGTTTAATGCTGATAAATGTAAAGTTCTGAGGCTAGGTAATGATGATAGATACGAGCATCATCGAGACAAGATAATGATGATAGATACGAGACAAGATACGAGCTAGATGGTGTTGAGATTGCGAAGTCGGATTGCGAAAGGGATCTGGGAGTTATGATTAGTAAGAATTCAAAACAAAAGGATCAATGCATGAATGTTCGTAATAAGGCGAATAGGACACTGGGATTTATTAATCGAAGCGTTAGTAACAAGACACCTGGTGTGGTTCTTAAGCTATATCTTGCTCCGGTTAGGCCCCATTTAGATTATGCAGTTCAGTTTTGGTCGCCGTATTATAGATTGGATATAAATTCACTTGAACGTGTCCAACGTAGGATGACTAAGTTAATTCCCCAAATTAGAAATCTTTCATATGAAGAAAGATTAACAAAGCTTAAGTTGCATTCACTGGAAAGACTAAGAGTTGGGGGTGACATGATAGAGGTTTACAAGTGGATGAATGGACATAACAGGGGGGATATTAATAGGGTAATAAAACTATCAACACAAGACAGAACACGAAAAATGGGTATAAATTGGATAAGTTTAGATTTAGGAAAGACTTGGGTAAATACTGGTTCAGTAACAGGGTTGTTCGATTGTTTCAAGCGCGGGTTGGACAAGTATATGAGTGGGTTTGGGTGGTTATAGAATAGTAGCTGCCTCGTATGGGCCAATAGGCCTTCTGCAGTTGCCTTTGTTCTTATGTTCTTATATGAGTGAGAGGTTGTGTTAGCTGGAGCTCCGATTCTAATAACATTATTATTGCAATAATGGAGGGATTGGTGAGGGATTTGGTGAGTATGGTTGGAGCTCTGAGAGCAGAGATGGATTCCCTTCGGGAGGAGGTGCGACGGCTGGGACTTCGGGAGGAAACGAAGGAGGAGGCCAGTATTGACGGGACCTCATTAAGAAGGACTGACGGGACCAGTATTAAGAAGTCCTCGTCTTGGCAAGTTGTGAAAGACAGGGGTCTTAAGAAGACCTTGGCAAAACCGACAACTAATAGCCTACACCTCAGGACTTTTAATGCATTTGACGTATTAGAGGACGAGTGCTGTGCTGAACCTGTTGTTCAACGAGGTGGCAAAGACAAAGTAACGAGGAGCATTAAAGTGCAGGTCCCTCAAACTGCTCGAAAGGAAAAGGGAGAATCGAAGCGAATTTTGGTTGTGGGAGATTCCCAGGTGAGGTATTTAGACAGAACGTTTTGTGCCAGAGATAGGGGGAACAGATTAAGGGTTTGCTACCCGGGAGCTGGAATTGGTGATATTGTTGGAAACATGAATGATATTATGACAGGAAATTGGAACAAACCCATTATTTGTATTAGTGCTGGGGGTAATGATGTTGGACGAGTTAGGAGTGAGGAACTAATACAGAGATTCAGGACAGCCATTGAATTAGTTAGGAGCAAGGGAGGAATCCCGATCATATGTGGCATTCTTCCAAGAAAGGGAGTGGGAAATGAATGGATGAAAATAACAAAATAACAATTCACTTAGGGTATATTACACTAACAGTAGAAGTCTAAGAAATAAAATTAACGAATTAAATGCTCTTGTCTGCACAGAAAAAATAGATATTATTGCACTTACCGAAACGTGGATGAATGTAGAAAATAGAGAACTATTAGCTGAATATCAGATTAATGGATTTAAACTATTTCACACAGATAGATATATTAGACGAGGAGGGGGAGTAGCCATATATGTTAGGGACAATTTGAAATGTAGTCTCAAAGAGGGAATCAAAACTGAGCCACACACAGAAACTATTTGGATAGAATTAAACGAAAAAGCAAATAATATTATAATAGGAGTTATATATAGGCCACCAAATTTAGACAGAATGGAAGCAAAGCATCTATGGAATGAAATATCTAGAGCATCTAGATCTAACAGTATTTATGTCATGGGTGACTTTAATTTTAGTGGAATAAACTGGGTGAACAAAACAGGGAATAGTGAAGCAGAAGATTTTCTAGAAGTAATTGACGATTGCTTTCTTACGCAACACATTAAGGAACCAACGCGGGAAAATAATATTTTAGATTTAGTGTTAACTAACAGGGAAACACAAATTAATGACATCGAAATAGGGAGTGAGCTAGGGAACAGTGATCACAAAGTAATCAGATTTAGCATAGAATGGAATAGACCTGTAGGAGAAAATTCGGTTAAAGTGCCAGATTTTCGAAAAGCGGATTTTAATAGCCTAAGAAATTTTTTGGGTCAAATAGATTGGAAAGTCTTGGGTATGGGGTGTGAGCCGGTCTTAGAGCGAGACATGAACCCAGCGATAGGTGACGTAAAAGGGGATTTCGATGTGGATTTAATATATAACTTATTTAAGAATATTCTAAACAAAGCACAGGAACGTAGTATACCATACAAATTGAATAGGTCGAATTCTAATGACCCAAAGTGGATAACAAATAATTTAAAGAACCTTATAGGTAAAAACAGAGCTTGGTACAAAAGGATTAAGAATGGGGAAGTCAGGTTAGAACAGGAATTCATACAACTGGTTAGAAATGTTAAAAAAGAGATTAGGAAAGCAAAAAGAAACTATGAAGTTCGCATAGTAGAGCAAGCAAAGTCAAATCCTAAAGGTTTTTTTCAGTTATATCGAACTAAGACTAGGGAAAGGATAGGTCCATTAAAATCTGAGACAGGTCAAATAACGGATAATGACAAGGAGATGAGTAGTATTTTTAACAAATATTTTATATCTGTATTTACTAAAGAAGAACTTAACAATATGCCTTCAGCCGAACAAGTCTATGTGGGTGGGGATGAGGACAGGTTGACTAGTTTAGCAGTTACCAGGGAGGATGTAATTAAACAATTAGAAAAACTAAAACCAAACAAATCCCCAGGGCCGGATGAAGTGTTTGCCAGGGTGCTTAAAGAATGCAAAGAGGAGCTTTCGGAGCCACTGTCTACCATATTTAATAAATTAATAGAGTCAGGTAGAGTGCCAGAGTCATGGAAGGTAGCTAATGTGGTACCAATTTTTAAGAAAGGAGATAGATCACTTGCGTCAAACTATCGGCCAATTAGCCTAACGTCTATTGTGGGAAAGTTACTTGAATCAATAATTGCAAATACAATTCGTCTCCATCTTGAAAAACATAAATTAATAAATGAGACGCAACATGGTTTTACAAATGGCCGTTCATGTTTAACAAATTTGCTAACTTTTTATTCCAGCATATTTGAGGCAGTTGATAGTGGTAAGGATTGTGATGTTGTGTACCTTGACTTTAGCAAAGCTTTTGATACAGTGCCACATGAAAGACTAATTAAAAAAATAGAAGCTCATGGTATTGGGGGGTGCTATATTAACTTGGATTAGGGCATGGCTATTCCAAAGGAAACAGAGAGTTAGTATAAATGGGGTTAAGTCAGAGTGGGATAATGTTGTTAGTGGAGTACCTCAGGGCTCTGTCCTGGGACCTCTGTTGTTTATAATATATATAAATGAGTTAGATTCAGGTTTGAGTAGCAACATTTGCAAATTTGCCAATGATACGAAAATCGGTAGGGAAATTAATTCGGAGGAGGACTCACTATCACTTCAAGTTGATCTAGATAGGGTTTTGAAATGGTCAAAGGATTGGCAAATGCAGTTTAATGCTGATAAATGTAAAGTTCTGAGGCTAGGTAATGATGATAGATACGAGCATCATCGAGACAAGATAATGATGATAGATACGAGACAAGATACGAGCTAGATGGTGTTGAGATTGCGAAGTCGGATTGCGAAAGGGATCTGGGAGTTATGATTAGTAAGAATTCAAAACAAAAGGATCAATGCATGAATGTTCGTAATAAGGCGAATAGGACACTGGGATTTATTAATCGAAGCGTTAGTAACAAGACACCTGGTGTGGTTCTTAAGCTATATCTTGCTCCGGTTAGGCCCCATTTAGATTATGCAGTTCAGTTTTGGTCGCCGTATTATAGATTGGATATAAATTCACTTGAACGTGTCCAACGTAGGATGACTAAGTTAATTCCCCAAATTAGAAATCTTTCATATGAAGAAAGATTAACAAAGCTTAAGTTGCATTCACTGGAAAGACGAAGAGTTGGGGGTGACATGATAGAGGTTTACAAGTGGATGAATGGACATAACAGGGGGGATATTAATAGGGTAATAAAAATATCAACACAAGACAGAACACGAAAAATGGGTATAAATTGGATAAGTTTAGATTTAGGAAAGACTTGGGTAAATACTGGTTCAGTAACAGGGTTGTTCGATTGTTTCAAGCGCGGGTTGGACAAGTATATGAGTGGGATTGGGTGGTTATAGAATAGTAGCTGCCTCGTATGGGCCAATAGGCCTTCTGCAGTTGCCTTTGTTCTTATGTTCTTATATGAGTGAGAGGTTGTGTTAGCTGGAGCTCCGATTCTAATAACATTATTATTGCAATAATGGAGGGATTGGTGAGGGATTTGGTGAGTATGGTTGGAGCTCTGAGAGCAGAGATGGATTCCCTTCGGGAGGAGGTGCGACGGCTGGGACTTCGGGAGGAAACGAAGGAGGAGGCCAGTATTGACGGGACCTCATTAAGAAGGACTGACGGGACCAGTATTAAGAAGTCCTCGTCTTGGCAAGTTGTGAAAGACAGGGGTCTTAAGAAGACCTTGGCAAAACCGACAACTAATAGCCTACACCTCAGGACTTTTAATGCATTTGACGTATTAGAGGACGAGTGCTGTGCTGAACCTGTTGTTCAACGAGGTGGCAAAGACAAAGTAACGAGGAGCATTAAAGTGCAGGTCCCTCAAACTGCTCGAAAGGAAAAGGGAGAATCGAAGCGAATTTTGGTTATGGGAGATTCCCAGGTGAGGTATTTAGACAGAACGTTTTGTGCCAGAGATAGGGGGAACAGATTAAGGGTTTGCTACCCGGGAGCTGGAATTGGTGATATTGTTGGAAACATGAATGATATTATGACAGGAAATTGGAACAAACCCATTATTTGTATTAGTGCTGGGGGTAATGATGTTGGACGAGTTAGGAGTGAGGAACTAATACAGAGATTCAGGACAGCCATTGAATTAGTTAGGAGCAAGGGAGGAATCCCGATCATATGTGGCATTCTTCCAAGAAAGGGAGTGGGAAATGAATGGATGTCAAGGGCACTTGGTGTCAATTGCCGGCTGGAAAGATATTGCAAATCAAATGCAATATCTTTCATAGACAACTGGGAACACTTCTATGGAAGAAATGAAATGTATGCTCGTGATGGGGTGCATCTATCGAGAGCTGGGGTTGTTGCTGTTGCGAACTCGTTGGAAGAAGTGGTTAGAGGTGTTTGTTTGGGTTTAAACTGTTAGTAGATAGAGGTATGGGAATTGATTTGGAGGAAGGAGGTAATAAAAGTATGTGTTTGTGGGAGAAAGGAATTGGCAAAATGATCAAGGAAAGAAAAGGGCCTCAAAATAACAATTCACTTAGGGTATATTACACTAACAGTAGAAGTCTAAGAAATAAAATTAACGAATTAAATGCTCTTGTCTGCACAGAAAAAATAGATATTATTGCACTTACCGAAACGTGGATGAATGTAGAAAATAGAAAACTATTAGCTGAATATCAAATAAATGGATATAAACTAGTTCACACAGATAGATATATTAGACGAGGAGGGGGAGTAGCCATATATGTTAGGGACAATTTGAAATGTGTTCTCAAAGAGGGAATCAAAACTGAGCCACACTCAGAAACTATTTGCATAGAATTATACGAAAAAGCAAATAATATTATAATAGGAGTTATATATAGGCCACCAAATTTAGACAGAATGGAAGCAAAGCATCTGTGGGATGAAATATCTAGGGCATCTAGATCTAACAGTATTTACGTCATGGGTGACTTTAATTTTAGTGGAATAAACTGGTTGAACAAAACAGGGAATAGTGAAGCAGAAGATTTTCTAGAATTAATTGACGATTGCTTTCTTACGCAACACATTAAAGAACCAACACGGGAAAATAATATTTTAGATTTAGTGTTAACTAACAGGGAAACACAAATTAATGACATCGAAATAGGGAGTGAGCTAGGGAACAGTGATCACAAAGAAATCAGATTTAGCATAGAATGGAATAGACCTGTAGGAGAAAATTCTGTTAAAGTGCCAGATTTTCGAAAAGCTGATTTTAATAGTCTAAGAAATTCTTTGGGTCAAATTGATTGGAAAGTCTTGTGTATGGGGTGGGGGCCGGTCTTGGAGCGAGACATGAACCCAGCGATAGGTGACGTAAATGGGTATTTCGATGTGGATTCAATATATAACTTATTTAAGAATATTCTAAACAAAGCACAGGAACGTAGTATACCATACAAATTGAATAGGTCGAATACTAATGACCCAAAGTGGATAACAAAGAATTTGAAGAACCTTATAGGTAAAAAGAGAGCTTGGTACAAAAGGATTAAAAATGGGGAGGTCACTTTAGAACAGGAATTCGTACAACTGGTTAGAAATGTTAAAAAAGAGATAAGGAAAGCAAAAAGAAACTATGAAGTTCGCATAGCAGGGCAAGCAAAGCCAAATCCTAAAGGGTTTTTTCAGTTATATCGTACTAAGACTAGGGAAAGGATAGGTCCATTAAAAACTGAGACAGGTCAAATAACAGATAGTGATGAAGAGATGAGTAGTATTTTTAATAAATATTTTGTATCTGTATTTACTAAAGAGGAACTTAACAATATGCCTTCAGCCGAACAAGTCTATGTGGGTGGACGCGAGGACAGGTTGACGAGTTTAACAGTTACCAGTGTTACGGTGCCCTCTCCTATTTCTTTCGTTTGCCGGCTTAAAGAGTCATATCAGCTCTCCCTACTGATTCTCTGAGGTTCAGGGAGTCTAATGATATATGTGGCGACCAGACCGGCTGCCAGTTAAGGGAAGGAAGTTATATTATAAGTTGTAAATAAAGGAAAATTGGCGCCCTGTTATAAAATGAAACAGTATCCCCTACGGCAGATATGACCTTTTGGAAGGGACATTAGCCGATCGCGAATTGGCCGACGTAGGTCGCGGGCGACAAATCAGGGCCCGCCATGACGTCACCGAGTGCCCCGGGCGGCGCCAACGTCAGAGTTGATCTGACCTTGGAAGCGACAGGACGCGCCTCGGTCTGCTCTCAAGGATTGGAGGCTCTGCAAGCCTTATTCAGTGGATTGAACTAGCCATCGCAGCCCACCATAGTTATTGGAGACCCTGCGCTTCTGGGAAGCAAAAGAGGAACCAAGTTCATTGAGCAGAGAAGTGCCAAACTTGGAAAATAGTCGGCGACGACGCTGGGCGGCGCCGCTGGCTGGACGTTGAGGTCTGGAAGGTGAGGCGGGCAGGCCTAGCTGTGACTGGGGTCACATCCACTGAGAATCTTGGAAGGACGACACCGTGCCTAGGACAAGGAGCAACGCCTTGTGGGAGAGGCGAGTGTGGGGAAAAATAGTGATTAGCTCAGCGCCCATCGATGAACCAGGATTGGGGCAGCTGAATCTCAGGGATTGGAACGGCGACGACGCGAAGGCTCCACGACACCTGAGGACCCGTGGAACGTCCTGGATCGTCAAGGATCGACCCAAGGAAGCGTGGGAACCTCACACCATCGAGGGACAGGCGTCGTGAGCCAGGAATGTAAGGTAGATCATTTTCCCTCCCATTACCCCTTGTATGAGTAGGCTAGTTAGGCCACAATATTTACTTGTGTATGTGGCAGCAAGACTTTATTACTTTAATAGTAGAATAGGCTGCAAGGCAGCTTGAGTCCAGGACTGTCAGAGAGGACAGTGTGTATGGATGGCAGGACAGTGATGAAGAGGCGCCGACGTGGTGAAGAGGCCCTCCTGTGAGAGTGTGAGACTCCTGTCTTTCTGCCCAGTTGAAGGAGGGTTGGAGGTCGTGGAAGAAGAGGCTGACGATCTCCAGACTCATTGTCCATATTTCCATATTCATGTATTACTTGTGATTGTGTGTGTGTGTTCATGTAATTTGCATCAGTAAATCCACACATTTTATCACTGTGTTTGAGTGTGCCTCCATTTATGATATTTCTCTATGAGCATACATTTCTGGCTACAAACAATTTATAATACACCCACTGAACTGCATTGCTGGGGTGCAGATATAATAACCCAGCTGGCGACCTTGCTAAGAAGAAGATAGAGAAGACAGGCGGGAAAGGAGTTCCTGCTACCTTTTTTGTCTGGCAGGCAAGGCTCAGGGAGGTTATGGTTATAAGGTAAGCCTGAGTCTTCCTTCACTCTCCCACGGGTCTTGGCCGGAACTGTTAACAGCAGTTTCCCCGTGTTTGACTGAAGGGCTTCCAGGGTGAATCAGTGGCACCCCTTTGTGGTGGAAGCAAAGACCTGCGGAGGTGGGCATTGTTGGTCCTCTCTTGTGTGACCAAGGAGACTCCGGTCAATCCAGGGAGTCGGAGGGGCTGAGTATTTGGGCCTTTTGAGCCCCTAGCAGTCAAGTGTTAGCAGAGCCCCGGACCACCCACCCCCCACGTGACACCAGGGAGGATGTTTTTAAACAAATAGTAAAACTCAAACCAAACAAATCCCCAGGGCCGGATGAAGTGTTTGCCAGGGTGCTTAAAGAATGCAAAGAGAAGCTTTGTGACCCACTGTCAACCATATTTAATAAATCAATAGAGTCAGGCAGAGTGCCAGAGTTTTGGAAAGTTGCTAATGTGATACCAGTTTTTAAAAAAGGAGATAGATCACTTGCGTCTAACTATCGACCAATTAGCCTAACGTCTATTGTGGGAAAGTTACTCGAATCTATAATAGCAAATAAAATTCGTCTTCATCTTGAAAAACATAAATTAATAATTGAGTCGCAACATGGTTTTATAAATGGCCGTTCATGTTTAACAAATTTGTTATCTTTTTATTCTAGCATAGTTGAGGCAGTTGATAGTGGTAAGGATTGTGATGTTGTGTACCTTGACTTTAGCAAAGCTTTTGATACAGTGCCACATGAAAGACTGATTAAAAAGATAGAGGCTCCTGGTATTGGGGGTGCTATATTAAACTGGATTAGGGCATGGCTATACCAAAGGAAACAGAGAGTTAGTATAAATGGAGTCAGGTCAGAGTGGGAAAATGTTGTAAGTGGAGTGCCTCAAGGCTCTGTCCTGGGACCTCTGTTGTTTATAATATATATAAATGATTTAGATTCAGGTTTGAGTAGCAACATTTGCAAATTTGCCGATGATACGAAAATCGGTAGGGAAATTAATTCGGAGAAGGACTCACTATCACTTCAAGTTGATCTAGATAGGGTTTTGAAATGGTCAAAGGATTGGCAGATGCAGTTTAATGCTGATAAATTTAATGTTCTGAGGTTAGGTAATGATGATAGAGTTACAAGATAGGAGCTAGATGGTGTTGAGATTGCGAAGTCGGATTGCGAAAGGGATCTGGGAGTTATGATTAGTAAGAATTTAAAACAAAAGGATCAATGCATAAATAAGAACATAAGAACATAAGAACAAAGAACAAAGGTAACTGCAGAAGGCCTATTGGCCCATACGAGGCAGCTCCTATTCTATAACCACCCAATCCCACTCATATACTTGTCCAACCCGTGCTTGAAACAATCGAGGGACACCACCTCCACAATGTTACGCGGCAATTGGTTCCACAAATCAACAACCCTGTTACTGAACCAGTATTTACCCAAGTCTTTCCTAAATCTAAACTTATCCAATTTATATCCATTGTTTCGTGTTCTGTCCTGTGTTGATACTTTTAATACCCTATTAATATCCCCCCGGTTATGTCCATTCATCCACTTGTAAACCTCTATCATGTCACCCCTAACTCTTCGCCTTTCCAGTGAATGCAACTTAAGCTTTGTTAATCTTTCTTCATATGAAAGATTTCTAATTTGGGGAATTAACTTAGTCATCCTACGCTGGACACGTTCAAGTGAATTTATATCCATTCTATAATATGGCGACCAAAACTGAACTGCATAATCTAAATGGGGCCTAACTAGAGCAAGATATAGCTTGAGAACCACACCAGGTGTCTTGTTACTAACGCTGCGATTAATAAATCCAAGTGTCCGATTTGCCTTATTACGAACATTTATGCATTGATCCTTTTGTTTTAAATTCTTACTAATCATAACTCCCAGATCCCTTTCGCAATCCGACTTCGCAATCACAACACCATCTAGCTCGTATCTTGTAACTCTATCATCATTACCTAACCTCAGAACTTTACATTTATCAGCATTAAACTGCATCTGCCAATCCTTTGACCATTTCAAAACCCTATCTAGATCAACTTGAAGTGATAGTGAGTCCTCCTCCGAATTAATTTCCCTACCGATTTTCGTATCATCGGCAAATTTGCAAATGTTGCTACTCAAACCTGAATCTAAATCATTTATATATATTATAAACAACAGAGGTCCCAGGACAGAGCCTTGAGGCACTCCACTTACAACATTTTCCCACTCTGACTTGATTCCATTTATACTAACTCTCTGTTTCCTTAGGTATAGCCATGCCCTAATCCAGCTTAATATAGCACCCCCAATACCATGAGACTATTTTTTTAATCAGTCTTTCATGTGGCACTGTATCAAAAGCTTTGCTAAAGTCAAGGTATACAACATCGCAATCCTTACCACTATCAACTGCCTCAACAATGCTAGAATAAAAAGATAACAAATTTGTTAAACATGAACGGCCATTTATAAAACCATGTTGCGACTCAATTATTAATTTATGTTTTTCAAGATGAAGACGAATTTTATTTGCTATTATAGATTCGAGTAACTTTCCCACAATAGACGTTAGGCTAATTGGTCGATAGTTAGACGCAAGTGATCTATCTCCTTTCTTAAAAACTGGTATCACATTAGCAACTTTCCAAAACTCTGGCACTCTGCCTGACTCTATTGATTTATTAAATATGGTTGACAGTGGGTCACAAAGCTCCTCTTTGCATTCTTTAAGCACCCTAGCAAACACTTCATCCGGCCCTGGGGATTTGTTTGGTTTGAGTTTTACTATTTGTTTAAGAACATCCTCCCTGGTAACTACTAAACTCGTCAACCTGTCCTCATGCCCACCCACATAGACTTGTTCGGCTGAAGGCATATTGTTAAGTTCCTCTTTAGTAAATACAGATACAAAATATTTATTAAAAATACTACTCATCTCTTCATCACTATCTGTTATTTGACCTGTCTCAGTTTTTAATGGACCTATCCTTTCCCTAGTCTTAGTACGATATAACTGAAAAAACCCTTTAGGATTTGTCTTTGCTTGCCCTGCTATGCGAACTTCATAGTTTCTTTTTGCTTTCCTTATCTCTTTTTTAACATTTCTAACCAGTTGTACGAATTCCTGTTCTAAAGTGACCTCCCCATTTTTAATCCTTTTGTACCAAGCTCTCTTTTTACCTATAAGGTTCTTCAAATTCTTTGTTATCCACTTTGGGTCATTAGTATACGATCTATTCAATTTGTATGGTATACTACGTTCCTGTGCTTTGTTTAGAATATTCTTAAATAAGTTATATATTGAATCCACATCGAAATCCCCATTTAAGTCACCTATCGCTGGGTTCATGTCTCGCTCCAAGACCGGCCCACACCCCATACCCAAGCCTGTCCAATCAATTTGACCCAAAAAATTTCTTAGGCTATTAAAATCAGCTTTTCGAAAATCTGGCACTTTAACAGAATTTTCTCCTACTGGTCTATTCCATTCTATGCTAAATCTGATTTCTTTGTGATCACTGCTCCCTAGCTCACTCCCTATTTCGATGTCATTAATTTGCGTTTCCCTGTTAGTTAACACTAAATCTAAAATATTATTTTCCCGTGTTGGTTCCTTAATGTGTTGCGTAAGAAAGCAATCGTCAATTAATTCTAGAAAATCTTCTGCTTCACTATTCCCTGTTTTGTTCAACCAGTTTATTCCGCTAAAATTAAAGTCACCCATGACATAAATACTGTTAGATCTAGATGCTCTAGATATTTCATCCCATAGATGCTTTGCTTCCATTCTGTCTAAATTTGGTGGCCTATATATTACTCCTATTATAATATTATTAGCTTTTTCGTTTAATTCAATCCAAATAGTTTCTGTGTGTGGCTCTGTTTTGATTCCCTCTTTGAGACTACATTTCAAATTATCCCTAACATATATGGCTACTCCACCTCCTCGTCTAATATATCTATCTGTGTGAAATAGTTTAAATCCATATATTTGATATTCAGCTAATAGTTCTCTATTTTCTACATTCATCCACGTTTCGGTAAGTGCAATAATATCTATTTTTTCTGTGCAGACAAGAGCATTTAATTCGTTAATTTTATTTCTTAGACTTCTACTGTTAGTGTAATATACCCTAAGTGAATTGTTATTTTGCGGACCTTCTCTTTTTTTGATCGTTTTGCCAATTCCTTTCTCCCACAAACACATACTTTTATTACCTCCTTCCTCCAAATCAATTCCCATACCTCTATCTACTAACAGTTTAAACCCAAACAAACACCTCTAACCACTTCTTCTAGCGAGTTCGCAACAGCAACAACCCCAGCTCTCGATAGATGCACCCCATCACGAGCATACATTTCATTTCTTCCATAGAAGTGTTCGTAATAAGGCAAATCGGACACTTGGATTTATTAATTGCAGCGTTAGTAACAAGACACCTGGTGTGGTTCTCAAGCTATATCTTGCTCTAGTTAGGCCCCATTTAGATTTTGAAGTTCAGTTTTGGTCGCCATATTATAGAATGGATATATATTCACTTGAACGTGTCCAGCGTAGGATGACTAAGTTAATTCCCCAAATTAGAAATCTTTCATATGAAGAAAGATTAACAAAGCTTATGTTGCATTCACTGGAAAGGCGAAGAGTTAGGGGTGACATGATAGAGGTTTACAAGTGGGTGAATGGACATAACAAAGGGGATATTAATAGGGTATTAAAAGTATCAACACAAGACAGAACACGAAACAATGGGTATAAATTGAATAAGTTTAGATTTAGGAAAGAATTGGGTAAATACTGGTTCAGTAACAGGGTTGTTGATTTCTGGAACCAATTGCCGCGTAACATTGTGGAGGTGGGGTCCTTCAATTGTTTCAAGCATGGGTTGGACATGTATATGAGTTTGATTGGGTGGTTATAAATAGGAGCTGCCTCGTATGGGCCAATAGGCCTTCTGCAGTTGCCTTTGTTCTTATGATCTTATGAGTGGGATTCGGTGGTTATAAATTGGAGCTGCCTCGTATGGGCCAATCGGCCTTCTGCAGTTACCTCTGTTCTTATGTTATTATGTTCTTACGTTTAACACCATCTAGCTCGTATCTTGTAACTCTATCATCATTACCAAGCCTCAAAACTTTACATTTATCAGCAATAAACTGCATCTGCCAATCTTTCGATCATTTCAAACCCCTATTTACATCAAATTGAAGTGACAGTGAGTCTTCTTCCGTGCTTATTGACCTATCGTTTTTTGTATCATCAGCAAATTTGCAAACGTTGCTACTCACACCTGAATCTAAATCATTTATATATATTATAAACACCAGAGGTCCTAGGATAGAGCCTTGTGGCACCCCACTTACAACATTTTCGCAGTCTGACTTTTTAATAAATATTTTATACCTATATTTACTAAAGAGGAACTTAACAATATGCCTTCAGCCGAACAAGAGAGGGTGGGGACGAGAACAGGTTGACTAGTTTTGCAGTTACCAGGGAGGATGTAAATAAACAAATAGTAAAACTAAAACGTGTTTACCAGGGTGCTTAAAGAATGCAAAGAGGAGCTTTCCGAGCCACTCTCTACCATATTTAATAAATCAATAGTGTTAGGCAGAGTGATGGAAGGTAGCGTGGTACCAATTTTTAAGAAACGTGATAGATCACTTGCGTCAAACTATAGGCCAATTAGCCTAACGTCTATTGTGGGAAAGTTATTTGAATCGATAGTTGGAAATGTAATTCGTCTTCATTTTGAAAAACATAAATTAATGTATGATGGTTTTCTCAACATGATTTTACATATGGCTGTTCATGTTTAACAAATTTGCTATCTTTTTATTCTTGCATAGTTGAGGCAGTTGATTGTGGTAAGGATTGTGATGTGTACCTTGACTTTAGCAAAGCTTTTGATACAATGCCACATGAAAGGCTGATTAAAAAGATAGAGGCCCATGGTATTGGGGGTGTTATATTAAGTTGGATTAGGGCATGGTTATTCCAAAGAAAACCAGAGAGTTAGTATAAGTTGGGTTAAAAATACTACTCATCTCGTCATTATCCGTTATTTGACCTGTCTCAGTTTTTAATGGACCTATCCTTTTCCTAGTCTTAGTTCGATATAACTGAAAAAACCCTTTAGGATTGGTCTTCGCTTGTCCTGCTATGCGAACTTCATAGTTTCTTTTTCCTTTCCTTATCTCTTTTTTAACATTTCTAGTCAGTTGTATGAATTCCTGTTCTAACCTGACTTCCCCGTTCTTAATCCTTTTGTACCAAGCTCTCTTTTTACCTATAAGGTCATTAGTATTTGATTTATTCAATTTGTATGGTATACTACGTTCCTGTGCTTTGTTTAGAATATTCTTTAATAAGATATATTTTGAATCCACATCGAAATCCCCTTTTATGTCACCTATCGCTGGGTTCATGTCTCGCTCCAAGACCGGCCCATCCCCCATGCCCAAGACTTTCCAATCTATTTGATCCAAAAAATTTCTTAGGCTATTGAAATCAGCTTTTCGAAAACCTGACACTTTAACAGAATTTTCTCTTACAGGTCTATTCCATTCTATGCTAAATCTGATTTCTTTGTGATCACTGTTCCCTAGCTCAATCCCTATTTCGATATGATTAATTTGTGTTTCCCTGTTAGTTAACACTAAATCTAAAGTGTTATTTTCCCGCGTTGGTTCCTTAATGTGTTAGATAAGAAAGCAATCGTCAATTAATTCTAGAAAATCTTCTGCTTCATTATTCCCTGTTCTGTTAGACCAATTTATTCCACTGAAATTTAAGTCACTCATGACGCAAATACTGCTAGACCTAGATGCTCTAGATATTTCATCCCATAGGTGCTTTGCTTCCATCCTGTTAAAGTTTGGTGGCCTGTATAAGAACATAAGAATAAAGGTAACCTCAGAAGGTCTATTGGCCCATACGAGGCAGTTCCTATCTATAACCACCCAATCCCACTCATAAACATAAACAGCCAGTGGATCGCTGACCGACCTCAACATCATATCAAGGACAATTTTGAGGACGAAAATCCAAACCTGGCTGTATTCAAACTAGAGTTCTGCAACACCGACAAAACATCAATGAAGATTACGTTCACCACCATAGCTGCGGCCACCCAGGGTGCCACACAAGGATTCTACTGCTTCGGCTTAAAAATTCCACCCCACCAAATGAAAAAGGAACGATACCACGAGATCCAGCAGTGCTTTAAGTGCTACGAGCTCTCCCACCCGACCAATAAGTGTCAGCACCCTGTCCAGAGGTGCAGCCTGTGCGCACTGGACCATCACTACTCCATATGCAAGGCAACAGTCCATCGCTGCTTGTTCTGTGATGGCAATCACCCTGCAATTTCCTACCGCTGCCCCCGCAGACAGGAAAGCATCAAGGCCCAGGTTGAAGCCAAGAGAAACAACCCTTCTACCTCCTCGACCAGAGCCCCAAGCTTTCAACCCACCACCTTAGCTCTCACTAATCGACCAGAAGACTTTCCAGTCTTACCAACATGTGGCTCCTCCCAGCAGGCGACACAACCTTCTCATTGGGGACCCAAGGTCCCACAGGCTCCTTCACAGATAATGCCTGCATCACGTGCAGGCATTATCCCTGGTCTTATTAGACTAGCGGAAAGGTTAGCAGGACTAGACAACCAGCGCTTTGTCAGTGAACTAAACGCATTATACATAGACAATGGACTGGCCCCCATCATAGCCACTAGCGTAAATCTCACTGCCTCCTCTACCACTCTGGAGACTACCACCAGGACGACCATGCATTCAACTTCAACACCGACTCCAGAACCGCCTATGACCCGGGGCTACACAAACAGAGGAAATTCCTTCTCCAGCTCCCAACACTCCTACCATCACTATCTCAGCCGTCTACAAACGATAACAGCACCACCAGCGTTCCTGAAATAGCTACAACCACTAATCAACGACACCTAAGCCTACCTAAGGTTGCGAGGTATTGTAGTGTGGGTTGGTGGTGTTGTCGTTGTCGATCCTTCTTTCTGGACAACCCAACCCACAACTCGGTAGAGTGCTTATACTTCACTAGGAGACCACACTAGGCGCTTCTGGCTCTTGGAGAGAGGCTCAACGTCACACGTTTAGGGGATGCGGCTCCAACACTTAGCCTCGTTGTCACTTGCACACCTAATCGAGCCGCTGTGACTCCCCACTCTCTCCTTATGTGATATGATCTCCTCAATCCCCTTTGACTTACTAGTTTTCCGTCCTACCCTGTCCACAGCGGTGGTTCTTGGTTCTTTCTTTCTCTCTCTCTCTTTACTATTTCCTGGGAAGCCTCACTAGGACAAGGGCAAACACCAGCAAATTGGAATACATTTACTAGACAAAGCACATACACAATACATACACACATATAATAATAATGAATCCTATACTCTATACTATTGCAATCAGGTTGCTCTCCAACACCATCAGAACTCTTATCATCAGCTTATCAAGTGGTATCCTATCTTCTGATTCACCACCTCATACTATCAACCTTCTCAAGTAGATCAAGTCTTATAATACAATGTTGCACTATCAGCAAGAGAATATATATATCTATAAACATGTACAAGGAAAATCAGCGTATGAATGCAATAACATATATATCAGTATAAATGTTCCTTGATACACAACAAAGATCCATCGATCATCCCATCAGTCCTAGAGCACATACATCTGTAGGTAATCCAGCCTACGACTGTAACTCTACGCTTCAGTATAGACACTCCTCGGCACAAGAACGGCAAACAATCACTCACCTTTCACTGCGTCTTGCAAGTTAATGACAACCAAACACTCAATCACTTCCCTACAAGTAATCACTTAGAACTTCCCTTCCATATCTGGAAGTTCACTACCCTGATCTCTTCAGGTTCTTCCGGGTTTAACTACCAGGATCCTCTGCAGCTCCTCCAGGCTGCTACCATGAAGTTTCTTTGAGCAACTACGGTGCTTCACCCTTCTGCTAGGGTCCTCCACAGCTCTCCTGGCTGCTACACCATGAAGTTTCCTCGAACAACTATGGTGCTTCACCACCTATACAGAAGCACGTAACACTCCTCTTCACTGCTTCTCCTCACAGCTCGAGGTCCTCTCCTCCACTACCTTGGAGTTTCATCAACTACTCCAAGGTAGTGGAGAGTTAGTATAAATATAAGTACATTGTATAGAGAGTTACATACATTGTATGTATAAGTACATTGTATAGAGAGTTAGTATAAATGGAATTTAGAGAGTTAGTATAAATGGAATCAAGTCAGAGTGGGAAAATGTTGTAAGTGGAGTGCCTCAAGGCTCTGTCCTGGGACCTCTGTTGTTTATAATATATATAAATGATTTAGATTCAGGTTTGAGTAGCAACATTTGCAAATTTGCCGATGATACGAAAATCGGTAGGGAAATTAATTCGGAGGAGGACTCACTATCACTTCAAGTTGATCTAGATAGGGTTTTGAAATGGTCAAAGGATTGGCAGATGCAGTTTAATGCTGATAAATGTAAAGTTCTGAGGTTAGGTAATGATGATAGAGTTACAAGATACGAGCTAGATGGTGTTGTGATTGCGAAGTCGGATTGCGAAAGGGATCTGGGAGTTATGATTAGTAAGAATTTAAAACAAAAGGATCAATGCATAAATGTTCGTAATAAGGCAAATCGGACACTTGGATTTATTAATCGCAGCGTTAGTAACAAGACACCTGGTGTGGTTCTCAAGCTATATCTTGCTCTAGTTAGGCCCCATTTAGATTATGCAGTTCAGTTTTGGTCGCCATATTATAGAATGGATATAAATTCACTTGAACGTGTCCAGCGTAGGATGACTAAGTTAATTCCCCAAATTAGAAATCTTTCATATGAAGAAAGATTAACAAAGCTTAAGTTGCATTCACTGGAAAGGCGAAGAGTTAGGGGTGACATGATAGAGGTTTACAAGTGGATGAATGGACATAACCGGGGGGATATTAATAGGGTATTAAAAGTATCAACACAGGACAGAACACGAAACAATGGATATAAATTGGATAAGTTTAGATTTAGGAAAGACTTGGGTAAATACTGGTTCAGTAACAGGGTTGTTGATTTGTGGAACCAATTGCCGCGTAACATTGTGGAGGTGGGGTCCCTCGATTGTTTCAAGCACGGGTTGGACAAGTATATGAGTGGGATTGGGTGGTTATAGAATAGGAGCTGCCTCGTATGGGCCAATAGGCCTTCTGCAGTTACCTTTGTTCTTATGTTCTTATGTTCTTACTCCCTCTGTGCTGGCTTCGAAGTTCTCAGCAACTTCTTCCCTAAAGACAAACCTGCAACCCATCGACACTCCAATAAAAATGTTTCCCCTTAAACACATAAACAAAAATAATCACACAATATGTTTGCCTCTGTTATATAAGGGGGTGTCTGTACTATGGGGGATCTAGAATAACATGGATGTAGGGGTAGTAGTTAGCATTAAGGGTTATCAAATATGGGAGATCTCAAAGGCCCGGCCCCCACTATATAGAAATATATAGAAATAAACTTGTAGTGGCTTATTGCAGCAATAGTCAGCCTAGAGGTTAATCATAGATCTCCTACACAGGAAAAATGGATACTCCTTTACTAACTTACTTATTTATTAACCCCTTAACAACCCCCCATATACATTCACACCAATAACAATAATATTTACTTTACCACACAATCTTACGTTAAAAGCCTTGGTCCACTTAAGCAGGATACAAGGTTTACACTGAGAACAAGCTAGGGTAAAGTACTACTAGTGAAGAGCTAGAAGCTTGAGTCAGCTTAGGGTAGGGAGACCACGTGGTTCCACTTGGACCCCTTTTAGAATAACTAATAATACAAACACTAGGAACACCTAATTCATGCACGGTATAATATTCTACACATTAGAACACGCCTATGCCAGACAATGAGAACGCTACACAGTATACTTAGCTGGGTATCAAAGACACAGAAATAAAGAAACGAGAGGAAGGGGAGGAGGTTCCTTTCACCACAGCCAGCCAGCAGAGAAGAGCGACCGTCTCCAGTCTTCTTCCCCAGTTCACCCGCTGCCAGCAGACTACTCAACTAATCGTACAGCATTCCTATCCCAAGTTTACTCAGGTTTACTTTACAAATGATTAGAAAGTATTAGTAAACATAGTTGGTGCCTATTTTATTATTTAATAATCAACCCCAAGCTCAGTCTTAAATGCTCTTTGAGAAACAAGAATAGTC
This sequence comes from Procambarus clarkii, assembly GCF_040958095.1. Lineage (NCBI taxonomy): Eukaryota > Metazoa > Arthropoda > Malacostraca > Decapoda > Cambaridae > Procambarus > Procambarus clarkii. The sequence continues at coordinate 61,777,103 of NC_091152.1, read as the reverse complement.
TTACGTCTGGCAGGGAAGATACAAACAAATGCACCTCGTGATGCGTTTCCCTACTATAAGGCAGTTTATTTAGCTCATTTTTGACCTCTGGTTTCCACTGAGGAACCCAGGGTCGTAACACTCTCCAACATCTATCTGCTCTCTACATACTGTGAGAATGGACTTCCCCATTTTGGGCGGGTCCATGCTCCACCTCACTCTCTCTGGTAGGGTCCTCCGCCGCCAGGAGCTGGGCTCCGTCAGTTGGCTTCAGGCGGTCGACAGGAGAGGACGTGCTGCTCGTCCCTCCAGCTGTTTCTCCCTCTCCACTCTCTTATTTTAGGCCTTCTGCCTTATCAAAACATGTCTAACTACAAGCAATCACTATGAACTGGCTTAAATCGTGCTTACCACAGATTGTCTGGTCGAGGGCGCTCCTCCCTCTGACTGAGGCTGGTCAGGGCGCTCCCACAGCCCACAATAATGTCTCTGGGCGGCTTAATAAACACTCCTCGCCGTCCAGGACTTGAGACCACAACGTTCTCAGCTCAATTCCACAGCTGGCACGTCTGCACACTTCTCTTCTCTTGGAGATATATCACTAGGGGTTCCTTTCTGACGGGAGCTCAGATGGAGCGCGGCTTTCCCCTGCGATGTTTGGCGCTCAAGTGAGGTCAAAGCCCTCCAGAAGCGAGCCTCATGCCTCCAGCAAATTATCCACATCTCCTAACCAGTCATTTATCTGTTTTCTTATTCACTGCCCATAATCTTAAACTCCGTGTAAAATTTACCCAATTATTTTTACATATGAATATTCATGTCTGTATTTCCGACCTCCTAGTCAGGTCAGGCTTGATAGAATAATTCTCAAAGGGGAGACTCGTTTTTCAGCTACCTGGGATCATAACAGGCGAAAGACAAAAATGCCCACTACGGAGGTTACAGACTCCTCAGACGAGGAAATCATAGTAGGAGCTCCACCGCCGCATCACAAATACGACACCTACACGGTTGAAGACTTCCTAATGGAGGCCACGTCACCAAACTATAACGACAGCACTGCTCAGCCAAAGTCGCAGGCAAAGAAAAAACGGAAAACCTAGAGGTCCACACTAATCCCACCAGCTCCATAACTGGTATAGCCAGCCCCCCCAGGCTGAGAACCATCATGAAGACCCCTATCCATCGCCAGATCTCTAGTATCAGCCACTGATACAGATAATGGCTCCAAAGAGCCTCCACTTACGGGCTCACCATAGCCCGTGCTACTGGAAATTATTGTTCTGAGTAGCAAATCTTAAACAACAACAACATCATAAACATGTCCAACCCACGCTTGAAACAATCGAAGGACCCCACCTCCACCACGTTACGCGGTAATTGGTTCCACAAATCAACAACCCTGTTACCGAACCAGTATATACCCAGGTCTTTCCTAAATCTAAATTTATCTTATTTATACCTACTGTTTCGTGTTCTGTCGTGTGTTGATACTTAAAATACCCTATTAATATATTTTTTGTTGTGTCCATTCATCCACTTGTAAACCTCTATCATGTCACCCCTAACTCTTTGCCTTTCCAGTGAATGCAACGTAAGCTTTGCTAATCTTTCTTCATATAAAAGATTTCTAATTTGGGGAATTAACTTAGTCATCCTACGCTGGATACGTTCATGTGAATTTATATCCATTCTATAGTACGGCGACCAAAACTGAACTGCATAATCTAAATGGGGCCTAACCAGAGCATGATATAGCTGAAGAACAACACCAGGTGTCTTGTTACTAACGCTCGATTAATAAAACCCAGTGTCCTATTTGCCTTATTACGAACATTCATGCATTGATCTTTTTGTTTTAAATTCTTACTAATCATAACTCCCAGATCCCTTTCCAAATCTCAACACCATCTAGCTCGTATCTTGTAACGCTATCATCATTACCTAACCTCAGAACTTTACATTTATCAGCATTAAACTGCATCTGCCAATCTTTTGACCATTTCAAAACTCTATTTAAATCAACTTGAAGTGATAATGAGTCTTCTTCCGTGTTAATTTCCCTACCGATTTTTGTATCATCTGCAAATTTGAAGATGTTGCTACTCAAACCTGAATCTAAATCATTTATATATATTATAAACAACAGAGGTCCCAGGACAGGGCCTTAAGGCATTCCACTAACAACATTATCCCACTCTGACTTAACCCCCATTTATACTAACTCTTTGTTTCCTTTGGAATAGCCATGCCCTAACCCAAATTAATATAGCACCTCCAATACCATGAGCCTCTATTTTTTTAATCAGTCTTTCATGTGGCACTGTATCAAAATCTTTGCTAAAGTCAAGGTACACAACCTCACAATCCTTACCACTATCAACTGCCTCAAATATGCTGGAATAAAAAGATAGCAAATTTGTTAAACATGAACAGCCATTTGTAAAACCATGTTGCGACTCATTTATTAATTTATGTTTTTCAAGATGAAGACGAATTGTATTTGCAATTATCGATTCAAGTAACTTTCCCACAACAGACGTTAGGCTAATTGGCCGATAGTTTGACGCAAGTGACCTATCTCCTTTCTTAAAAATTGGTACCACATTAGCTACCTTCCATGACTCTGGCACTCTACCTAGCTCTATTGATTTATTAATTATGGTAGACAGTGGCTCGGAAAGCTCCTCTTTGCATTCTTTAAGCACCCTGGCAAACACTTCATCCGGCCCTGGGAATTTGTTTGGTTTTAGTTTTACTATTTGTTTAATTACATCCTCCCTGGTAACTGTTAAACTAGTCAACCTGTCCTCGTCCCCACCCACATAGAGTTGTTCGGCTGAAGGCATATTGTTAAGTTCCTCTTTAGTAAATACAAATATAAAATATTTATTAAAAATACTACTCATCTCCTCGTCATTATCCGTTATTTGACCTGTCTCAGTTTTTAATGGACCTCTCCTTTCCCTAGTCTTAGTTCGATATAACTGAAAAAAACCTTTAGGATTTGTCTTAGCTTGCCCTGCTATGCGAACTTCATAGTTTCTTTTCGCTTTCCTTATCTCTTTTTTAACATTTGTAACCGGTTGTACGAATTCCTGATCTAAACTGACTTCCCCATTCTTAATACTTTTGTACCACGCTCTCTTTTTACCTATGAGGTTCTTCAAATACTTTGTTGTCCACTTTGAGTCATTAGTATTCCATCTATCCAATTTGTATGGTATACTACGTTCCTGTGCTTTGCTTAGCATATTCTTAAATAAGTTATATTTTGAATCCACATCAATATCACCTTTTACGTCACCTATCGCTGGGTGACGTAAAAGTGACGTAATTCACCCACTTGTAAACCTCTATCATGTCACCCCTAACTCTTCGCCTTTCCAGTGAATGCAACTTAAGCTTTGTTAATCTTTCTTCATATGAAAGATTTCTAATTTGGGGAATTAACTTAGTCATCCTACGCTGGACACGTTCAAGTGAATTTATATCCATTCTATAATATGGCGACCAAAACTGAACTGCACAATCTAAATGGGGCCTAACTAGAGCAAGATATAGCTTGAGAACCATACCAGGTGTCTTGTTACTAACGCTGCGATTAATAAATCCAAGTGTCCGATTTGCCTTATTACGAACATTTATGTATTGATCCTTTTGTTTTAAATTCCTACTAATAATAACTCCCAGATCCCTTTCGCAATCCGACTTCGCAATCTCAACACCATCTAGCTCGTATCTTGTAACTCTATCATCATTACCTAACCTCAGAACTTTACATTTATCAGCATTAAACTGCATCTGTCAATCCTTTGACCATTTCAAAACCCTATCTAGATCAACTTGAAGTGATAGTGAGTCCTCCTACGAATTAATTTCCCTACCGATTTTCGTATCATCGGCAAATTTGCAAATGTTGCTACTCAAACCTGAATCTAAATCATTTATATATATTATAAACAACAGAGGTCCCAAGACAGAGCCTTGAGGCACTCCACTTACAATATTTTCCCACTCTGACTTGATTCCATTTATACTAACTCTCTGTTTCCTTTGGTATAGCCATGCCCTAATCCAGCTTAATATAGCACCCCCAATACCATGAGACTCTATCTTTTTAATCAGTCTTTCATGTGGCACTGTATCAAAAGCTTTGCTAAAGTCAAGGTACACAACATCACAATCCTTACCACTATCAACTGCCTCAACTATGCTAGAATAAAAAGATAACAAATTTGTTAAACATGAACGGCCATTTATAAAACCATGTTGCGACTCAATTATTAATTTATGTTTTTCAAGATGAAGACGAATTTTATTTGCTATTATAGATTCGAGTAACTTTCCCACAATAGACGTTAGGCTAATTGGTCGACAGTTAGACGCAAGTGATCTATCTCCTTTCTTAAAAACTGGTATCACGTTAGCAACTTTCCAAAACTCTGGCACTCTGCCTGACTCTATTGATTTATTAAATATGGTTGACAGTGGGTCACAAAGCTCCTGTTTGCATTCCTTAAGCACCCTGGCAAACACTTCATCCGGCCCTGGGGATTTGTTTGGTTTGAGTTTTACTATTTGTTTAAGAACATCCTCCCTGGTAACTGCTAAACTCGTCAACCTGTCCTCGTCCCCACCCACATAGACTTATTCGGCTGAAGGCATATTGTTAAGTTCCTCTTTAGTAAATACAGATACAAAATATTTATTAAAAATACTACTCATCTCTTCATCACTATCTGTTATTTGACCTGTCTCAGTTTTTAATGGACCTCTCCTTTCCCTAGTCTTAGTTCGATATAACTGAAAAAAACCTTTAGGATTTGTCTTAGCTTGCCCTGCAATGCGAACTTCATAGTTTCTTTTCGCTTTCCTTATCTCTTTTTTAACATGTGTAACCGGTTGTACGAATTCCTGATCTAAACTGACTTCCCCATTCTTAATCCTTTTGTACCACGCTCTCTTTTTACCTATAAGGTTCTTCAAATACTTTGTTGTCCACTTTGGGTCATTAGTATTCCATCTATCCAATTTGTATGGTATACTACGTTCCTGTGCTTTGCTTAGCATATTCTTAAATAAGTTATATTTTGAATCCACATCAATATTCCCTTTTACGTCACCTATCGCTGGGTGACGTAAAAGTGACGTAATTCACCCACTTGTAAACCTCTATCATGTCTCCCCTAACTCTTCGCCTTTCCAGTGAATGTAACTTAAGCTTTGTTAATCTTTCTTCATATGAAAGATTTCTAATTTGGGGAATTAACTTAGTCATCCTACGCTGGACACGTTCAAGTGAATTTATATCCATTCTATAATATGGCGACCAAAACTGAACTGCACAATCTAAATGGGGCCTAACTAGAGCAAGATATAGCTTGAGAACCATACCAGGTGTCTTGTTACTAACGCTGCGATTAATAAATCCAAGTGTCCGATTTGCCTTATTACGAACATTTATGCATTGATCCTTTTGTTTTAAATTCCTACTAATCATAACTCCCAGATCCCTTTCGCAATCCGACTTCGCAATCTCAACACCATCTAGCTCGTATCTTGTAATTCTATCATCATTACCTAACCTCAGAACTTTACATTTATCAGCATTAAACTGCATCTGCCAATCCTCTGACCATTTCAAAACCCTATCTAGATCAACTTGAAGTGATAGTGAGTCCTCCTACGAATTAATTTCCCTACCGATTTTCGTATCATCGGCAAATTTGCAAATGTTGCTACTCAAACCTGAATCTAAATCATTTATATATATTATAAACAACAGAGGTCCCAAGACAGAGCCTTGAGGCACTCCACTTACAACATTTTCCCACTCTGACTTGATTCCATTTATACTAACTCTCTGTTTCCTTTGGTATAGCCATGCCCTAATCCAGCTTAATATAGCACCCCCAATACCATGAGACTCTATCTTTTTAATCAGTCTTTCATGTGGCACTGTATCAAAAGCTTTGCTAAAGTCAAGGTACACAACATCACAATCCTTACCACTATCAACTGCCTCAACTATGCTAGAATAAAAAGATAACAAGTTTGTTAAACATGAACGGCCATTTATAAAACCATGTTGCGACTCAATTATTAATTTATGTTTTTCAAGATGAAGACGAATTTTATTTGCTATTATAGATTCGAGTAACTTTCCCACAATAGACGTTAGGCTAATTGGTCGATAGTTAGACGCAAGTGATCTATCTCCTTTCTTAAAAACTGGTATCACGTTAGCAACTTTCCAAAACTCTGGCACTCTGCCTGACTCTATTGATTTATTAAATATGGTTGACAGTGGGTCACAAAGCTCCTGTTTGCATTCCTTAAGCACCCTGGCAAACACTTCATCCGGCCCTGGGGATTTGTTTGGTTTGAGTTTTACTATTTGTTTAAGAACATCCTCCCTGGTAACTGCTAAACTCGTCAACCTGTCCTCGTCCCCACCCACATAGACTTATTCGGCTGAAGGCATATTGTTAAGTTCCTCTTTAGTAAATACAGATACAAAATATTTATTAAAAATACTACTCATCTCTTCATCACTATCTGTTATTTGACCTGTCTCAGTTTTTAATGGACCTCTCCTTTCCCTAGTCTTAGTTCGATATAACTGAAAAAACCCTTTGGGAGTTGTCTTTGCTTGCCCTGCTATGCGAACTTCATAGTTGCTTTTTGATTTCCTTATCTCTTTTTTAACATTTCTAACCAGTTGTACGAATTCCTGTTCTAAAGTGACCTCCCCATTTTTAATCCTTTTGTACCAAGCTCTCTTTTTACCTATAAGGTTCTTCAAATTCTTTGTTATCCACTTTGGGTCATTAGTATTCGATCTATTCAATTTGTATGGTATACTACTAGGTAACAGGGGCATAGGGTGAAAGAAACTCTGCCCATTGTTTCTCGCCGGTGCCTGGGATCGAACCCAGGACCACAGGATCACAAGTCCAGCATGCTGTCCGCTCGGCCGACCGGCTCCCTGTGGGATTGTGGTGGTGGTGTGGGATTTGCCGTCAGGAATGCACTGTTGGTACACATTATGCCACCGATGGGGGAAACCGAACGAATTCTGTCTCTGCAACTGCACTCCCAAACAGGACCAGTCAATGTAATTAGTGCATATGCACCAACCCTGACTTCTCCAGCAGAGGCAAAGGAAAAATTCTACGATGACCTCAACAGAGTCATAGCGAGAATCCCTGTAATGGAGCCACTGTTCATCCTCGGCGACTTCAACGCCAGAGTGGGTGCCGAGCACAACATTTGGCCCACTAGTCTGGGTCAATTCGGCATAGGGAGGATGAATGAGAACGGGCAACGTCTGCTAGAACTCTGCTGCCTTCGTGGTCTCTGTGTCACCAACACGTTCTTCAGCACAAAGCCTCAACACCGAGTATCTTGGAGACACCCCAGATCCAAGCACTGGCACCAGTTTGACCTGATTCTCACCAGGCGTGGAAGTCTACCCAGCATCAAGATTACGCATAGCTACCAGAGTGCTGTCTGTGACACCGACCACTCCCTGGTATGTAGCTGGGTCAAGATGCAACCAAAGAAGATTCATCACTCGAAAAAGTCGGGCAGACCTCGCATCGACACCACAAAGACCCGCAACCAGACAAAGGTGGAAGATTTTGCACGCGTGCTCGAGGAAGCTCTCCCTGGCCCAGCCGGGGTCACTGCCTGTAAAAGATGGGAGCACTTCAGAGACGCTGTGTTTAACGCTGTCATTTCCACCTTTGGCAAGAAGACCAGCAGGTCGGCAGACTGGTTCGAGGCTCACTCGGAAGAGATGACACCTGTCATCGAAGAGAAGAAAAAAACCTTGGCAGCCTACAAAGCCTGCCCACGTCAGTGCAACTTACAGATCCTTTGGGCTGTCCGCTGCAAAGTGCAGCAGAGCACCAGGTGTTACGGACCCGAGTCCAGTGTCGGAGCACGGAGCAGTGACGACAGCGCCATCTGTGAGTCCGCTCCCGAAACCCACTCCAAATGGACGACGCCATCTAGTGGTGACAGGATAGGCCGGCAATAAGTGTTGGATTCCTGTCCTAGTCGACTCGCGACATAGCCGCTGCTGACCTCTGGTTATCTTCTTGAGGTTATCTTGAGATGATTTCGGGGCTTTAGTGTCCCCGCGGCCCGGTCCTCGACCAGGCCTCCATCCCCAGGAAGCAGCCTGTGACAGCTGACTAACACCCAGGTACCTATTTTACTGCTAGGTAACAGGGGCATAGGGTGAAAGAAACTCAGCCCATTGTTTCTCGCCGGCGCCCGGGATCAAACCCGGGACCACAGGATCACAAGTCCAGTGTGCTGTCCGCTCGGCCGACCGGCTCCGAGACGTGGTGAGACGGTCCTTAGACAGTGAACGCCATCTATGGAGTGAAGAGGTGGACGTTTCTGTCTAAGCTTGTGAGTGAAGCGTCCCAGTATTAATTGCGTGTCTGATTGTAGAGTCGACTTGGGACTGCTGTATTGGACGATGGACCAGTCTACCCAAGGCAGCCAAGGTCTCTTCACGAGTCTGCTTTGAAGAAGCTGTGAGCCACCCCCGGACGAACTCTGTTGAGAGTGTAATAGCCTGCCTGAGGCGTGGCAGGGTCAGGAATCGCCTTATCCGGGGCTGGCTGGTGGAAGAGACTAGGCACTGTGGTGCTTAATGAGGAGAGTGATCAGCGGGTTACACGAGGCTCCTGCCTAGGGCTCGCAACCCTAGTATTAGTTGTGGAGTGGCCTGACAGCGAGGCTGATCGGTACCTGCCAGCTACAGGCTGGATTGTGGTTGAAGGCCTCCACAACGAAGCACCCAGTGGGACTGTGATTTGGCTGGCCTGTGGCCAGGGTAGATTCGTCGTAGAGTTATCATGGGTTCAGCGTGAGCCACAGAAGCTGAGACCAGGGCTACCTAGAAGAAGCATCGCCGAGTGTTGATGGTCTTCAGAGAGGGAGACCTCATTGTACATTGTGTAGTAATAATTCCCTTTTATGACTTTAAATTATGGTGGTGGAAATATATATATAAATTGGAATATTTGTATCCCTCCCCCTTTAGCTTTGACTTGCATTACGGAACACACCCCTTGAAAGCCTCTACTAACTTGGGGCCGGATTCCCAAACCTCTAATAACATCAGAGAAGAACCCGGTTGTGTCCCAGTAGGGCCGTAACACCAGGCGATGTGCCAACATCTATTGACTCCAGCTCTGCTCCCAGATGCAGACTGCAGCGGATACAGGCAATGTAAGGGGAATGTATGACAGCATCTAGCAGTCCCTCGGCCCAATCCAGAGAAAGACCGCTCCTCTGAAATCTGCCACTGGCGAGGTGATTCAGGACCAGACACTGCAGCTGAAGCGCTGGGTCGAGCACTACTCTGAGCTACACGCCAGGGACAATGTGGTCACCGAAGACGCCCTGAGCGCCATTGAGTGTCTGCTTGTGCTAATGGAGCTCGACAGTGAACCGACCCTCGAAGAATTCAGCGATGTCTGGTAAAGCTCCTGTCAAAGATGGCATTCCTGCTGAGACTTTGAAGTGCTGCAGAGGAAGCCTGCTCATGGAGCTGCATGAAATTCTCTGCCTCTGCTGGGAAGAAGGAGAGGTGCCACAAGACATGAGGGATGCCAACATCGTCACGCTGTATAAGAATAAAGGTGACAGGGGTGACTGCAACAACTACGGTGGAATCTCCCTCCTCAGTATTGTCAGAAAGCTGTTTGCTCGAGTCGCATTGAAGAGGCTCCAAGTACTTGCAGAGAGAGTCTATCCAGAATCACAATGCGGATTTAGAGCTGACAGGTCCACCATCGACATGGTATTTTCCCTCAGACAATTGCAGGAGAAATGCAGGGAACAGAAGCAGCCACTCTTTGTAGCCTTCATAGATCTGACGAAGGCCTTCGACCTCGTCAGCAGGGAAGGCTTGTTAAAGATCCTCCCCAAGATCGGATGCCCACCCAGGCTCCTCATCTTAATCAGATCTTTCTATGAGAACATGAGGGTCACCGTGGTCTTTGATGGCCTAACATCAGACGCCTTTGACATCCGAAGTTAGAGTAAAGCAGGGCTGCGTACTGGCTCCAACCCTATTCGGGACTTTCTTTGCAGTTATGCTGCAGCACGTCTTCGGATCTGTCACGGAAGGCATTTACCTCCTGACCAGGTCGGATGGAAAGCTCTTTAACCTCACCAGGCTGAGAGCCAAGACGAAGGTTCGGCTGAGGTGTCTGCGTGACTTCCTTTTTGCTGACGACGCAGCAGTCACTGCCCACTCAGCCGAAGACCTCCAACTCTCATGACCCACTTCAGCGAGGCCTCTCAGGCTTTCGGTCTCACCATCAGCCTGAAGAAAACACAAGTCATGGGACAATGAGTGGACTCCCCACCTGACATCGGCATCTCCGATTCCAAAATGGATGTCGTTCAAGACTTCGTGTACCTGGGCTCCACAATCTCTGACTCCCTCTCTCTTGATACGGAGCTAAACAAACGCATCGGTAAGGCATCTACTACCATGTCCAGACTGACAAAGAGAGTGTGGGCCAACAATAGGCTGAATGAGTATACTAAGATTCAGGTTTACAGAGCCTGTGAGCACTCTCCTTTATGGCAGTGAGTTTTGGACACTCCGCGCCCGTCAGGAAAGACAGCTGAATGCCTACCACATGCGCTGCCTTCGACACATCTTGGACATCACCTGGCAGGACAAGGTGACAAACAACAACGTCTAGGGGAGAGCAAGAATCACCAGCATGTACACAATGCTGAAACAGACGAATGCGCTGGCTCGGGCACGTTGTGCGAATGGGCGACAGCAGGATCCCCAATGACCTCCTGTACGGAGAGCTGATACAGGGAAAGCGTCCAACAGGCAAGCCCCAGCTACGGTACAAAGACGTATGCAAGAGGGACCTGAAAGCCATGGACGTCAATCTTGCTATATGGGAGACACTGGCTGCAGACCGTTCAGCCTGGGGGCAGTCTGTTCAAAGAGGTCTCTCCACGTTCGAGGAGTCACTTGCCAAGGAATCGGAGGCAAAGAGACAGAGAAGGAAAGCCGTTAGCCAGGAAGATAGACCAGAATCGGACTTCGTTTGTGCTCGGTGTGGGATGGACTGCCACTCTCGGATTGGCCTCATCAGTCACACCAGACGCTGTACCATTATTGACAACTTGGGCGCAACTCCATAGTCTCCCGAGACTGAAGGATGCCTACTACTATTCTTAGTTATGAACCAGCTAAAATCGTGAGCATCATAATTTGAAAAAAGTGAAAAAAGCAGAAAATTGAGACTTATTATATATATTATTAATACTAGCTGTACCCGGCCACGTGTTGCTTTGGCTCAACAACATGTGCACATTGCTGAGGCACAGCAACCCTCCCCCGTCACCCCGTCCTCCCCACCATTCCCCACTCCTCCATCCCCTCATCTTCCCAACCATTCCCCAACATAAAAAACACAGTTTAAAAAAATGGTTCTACCGTTCACATTTTTGCCATCTATATAGTAGATATATAAAAACACGCGCATATTTGAATGCAAAGGTGTGCCAAATTTTAAAGCAATTTAAAGCAATGCAACAAATACTCTGAGAGAGAACTCTATCAACATCAGAGGCCCGAGACTGTTCAACACGCATCCACTTCACATAAGAGGCATAACTGGCCGACTCCTCACAGTGTTCAAGAGAGAACTGGATAAGCACCTCCAAAGGATACCTGATCAACCAGGCTGTGACTCATACGTCAGGCTGCGAGCAGCTGCGTCTAACAGCCTGGTTGATCTGTCCAGCAACCAGGAGGCCTGGTCGACGACTGGACCGCAGGGACGCTGAGCCCTGGAAGAACCTCAAGGTAATCGATGAAGAATTTTCGGAGATTTCCCTTGCATAAAAAATACACACAACGTTTGTTGCGTCTATGTCCAACAGATGGTGTTGTTTAAAAAAAAAAAAACATGTTTTTACCTGTCACAGGTGTGGCATCTATATAGTAGGTGTATAATATAGTTTTAATTACAGCAGTTAGTTATTGGAAATGTAATGATGAGTCGTAGAGCAGAGAGCTCCAGCGAGGACTTGCATGTGTGACGACGGCGCTCCTTTTGTTTTAGATTCAGCTACTTGGAACAAAAGTTCCAAGTAGCACGGGCTATGGTGAGCCCTTGGTGGACTTACGTAGCACAGGAGAGGGGCTGTAACTGTTCCAGGCAGTTCTCCAGACTTGCCAAGTGCCCCATCATCTTCCTGGTAACTTCAGCTCTCCTGAGTGACTCACAGCACACTTGGCAAGAAGTATCAAGTGTAATTAGTGCACATAGGATTAGTGTCGAACATCTTGGCATGAGGGACTCTTAGGGATCAATTATGAGTAATTAGGCACTGCAGGCATCTAATTGGCTTTAATGGAGCTTCTGAGAACCTTGAATCAACGTTATTTCTCTTAATATTGTTAATAAAATATTATTGGTAGAGTAAAATGGAAAACATAACATCAGTTTACAAGTGACCTGAGTGGTACGAGACCTGAGTATTCACATATTTGTGCTTGCGGGGGTTGAGCTTTGGCTCTTTGGTCCCGCCTCTCAACCGTCAATTAACTGGTGTACAGATTCCTGAGCCTATTGGGCTCTATCATATCTACATTTGAAACTGTGTATGGAGTCAGCCTCCACCACATCACTGCCTAATGCATTCCATTCGTTAACTACTCTGACACTGAAAAAGTTCCTTCTAACGTCTCTGTGGCTCATGTGGGTACTCAGTTTCCACCTGTGTCCCCTTGTTCGCATCTCACCAGTGTTGAATAGTTTATCCTTGTTTACCCGGTCGATTCCTCTGAGGATTTTGTAAGTTGTGATCATGTCTCCCCCTTACTCTTCTGTCTTCCAGTGTCGTAAGGTGCATTTCCCGCAGCCTTTCCTCGTAACTCATGCCTCTTAGTTCTGGGACTAGTCTAGTGGCATACCTTTGGACTTTTCCCAGCTTCGTCTTGTGCTTGACAAGGTACGGGCTCCATGCTGGGGCCACATACTCCAGGATTGGTCTTACATATGTGGTGTACAAGATTTTGAATGATTCCTTACACAGGTTCCTGAACGCTGTTCTGATGTTAGCCAGCCTCGCATATGCGGCGGACATAATTATTTTTATGTGGGCTTCAGGAGACAGGTTTGGTGTGATATCAACTCCTAGATCTTTCTCTCTGTCCGTTTCATTAAGTACTTCATCTCCTATTCTGTATCCTGTGTCTGGCCTCCTGATTCCACTGCCTAATTTCATTACTTTGCATTTACTCGGGTTGAACTTCAACAGCCATATGTTGGACCATTCACTCAGTCTGTCTAGGTCATCTTGTAGCCTCCTACTATCGTCCTCAGTTTCAATCCTCCTCATAATTTTTGCCTCAATGGCAAACATTGAGAGAAACGATTCTATACCCTCTGGGAGATCATTTACATATATCAGAAACAGTACAGGTCCAATGACTGACCCCTGCGGGACTCCACTCGTAACGTTTCACCAATCTGAGACCTCACCCCTCAAACAGACTCGTTGTTTCCTGTTGCTTAGGTACTCCTTTATCCAATGGAGTACCTTCCCTTTCACTTCAGCTTTTTCACTTGCCTCTTATGTGGCACTGTATCAAAGGCTTTCTGACAATCCAAAAATATGCAGTCTGCCCACCCTTCTCTTTCTTGCCTTATTTGTGTTGCCTGGTCGTAGAATTCAAATAACCCTGTGAGGAAGGACCTGCCATCCCTGAACCCATATTGATGCTGTGTTACAAAGTTCTTTCGCTCCAGGTGCTCCATTAGCTTTCTTCGCACAATCTTCTCCATCAGCTTGCATGGTATGCAGGTTAGGGACACTGGCCTGTAATTCAGTGCCTCCTGTCTATCCCCTTTCCTTGTATATCGGGACTACGTTAGCTGCTTTCCAAATTTCTGGCAGTTCCCCTGTTGCCAGTGATTTGTTATACACTATGGCGAGTGGTAGGCACAGTTCTCCTGCTCCTTCCTTTAGTATCCAAGGGGAGATTCCATCTGGTCCTATAGCCTTTGTCACATCCAACTCTAGTAAACACTTCCTTACTTCCCCACTGGTAGTCTCAAATTCTTTCAGTGGTTCCTGGTTAGCTATTCCCTCTCTTATCTCTGGGATTTCTCCTTGCTCTAAGGGGCCATTTGACCCGAAAACCCGAAGAAAAATGGAATATTTACGAGAAATTACGAAAAATACTACAACGTTCTGGCAACACTGTGGTGCAAACCGTTTTATGTTATCTTGAAAAATAACGTAATTCGAGTCAAATTTCCCGCTGCAACTTTCCTGAATCCGGTCCTCGCGAAACCCGTTCTCGCAAATTTAATAAGTCAATATTGACTTATTAGTTGCGTGCATAGGTGACATACTAAACATAATAGTTTCCCTTGAAAAGCTTCATAGAAAACACCGACCTTACCTAACCTACTTAGTATGTTAAAATAAGCATCTTATAGCTTCGTAATTACGATTGTTACTTAACCTATTATAGGTATAGGTTAGGTAATAATTGTAATTACGAAGCAATAAGATGCTTATCTTAACATACAAAGTAGGTTAGGTAAGGTCGGTGTTTTCTATGAAGCTTTTCAAGGGAAACTATTATGTTAAGTATGTCACCTATGCACATATTTAATAAGTCAATATTGACTTATTAAATTTGCGAGAACGGGTTGCCTCGCGGCCTGGGTGCGCCGCGGGGTATTGTTTCTTACGTTGTAGAAGTCTAATATTTTGTAATAGCGTTGAAAATAGCATGTTATGCATAAAACGAATATAAACTCACTCATTGGCAACAGTCTCGTGTGAGAGAGAGGGTGGGGTTCGTGGCTTAGCAGTCAGTCACTGTGTGTGTCCCTCAGCTAGTGGATGTATCGTTGACGTGGTCTCACAATATCTCCCAGAACTCATGCTATTTTTGCTATTTGTACTGCAATATGACGTACCAAACGAACAAGAGAAAAGCATTGAAAGCTAGATGCATGTGAGCTCTCCATAGAAGGTACGAGCTGGCCGCAATGCGTAAATCACGCATTGTGACGAGTGAAGATCGTGGCGGCCTCTCAGCCGCGAGTAGAGTAACTTGTCGCGGCCCGCTACGCCACTTCAACTTTTACAACTAGATCTGCCTTCACAGCCTTTATTTATTATTCAATTTACATGAAACTTGCACATTATATGTAGAGTTTATGCCTCTAAAAACACATGTAGTTTTTCTTACCTACGTAGATTTTTTTGATTTTATAAATAATGATAAACTTTATTTTGTTGCATACGTTTTTGGGAAAATTTAAAAATCTGTATTATTGCACTAAACACATCTGGGATAAAAATCCTTGGTTCAAATCTATATTATATAGTAAGGTCATAGCTGAGTGTCATAGAAATGATTTTGGTTCACAATTGTGGGCTGTGAAAGCAATTGAACATTGTTGAAAAATTGTCTAAATTTTTTTTTCTCCTTCTCTATTTAGGCTGAGATGCTGAAACTTGGCCCAGTTGCAGCACCTTTCACATGTATCAGGATAATAAAGTATGAATACCCTACAACAACTCTCATAGTTCCTGGTCAAATAGCCCCTAAGGTGAAGAGCTCCTGGAATTTCTTATTCAGTTCCTCACACACTTCCTTGTCGTTTGTAGTGAATCCTTCTGCCCCTATCCTTAATTTCATAACCTGTTCCTTTACTGTTGTTTTTCTCCTGATGTGGCTATGCAGCAATTTAGGCTGAGTCTTTGCCTTGCATGCGATGTCATTTTCGTATTGTCTTTCTGCCTCCCTTCTCATCCTGACATATTCATTCCTGGCATTCTGGTATCTTTCTCTGCTCTCCAGTGTCCAGTTATTCCTATAATTTCTCTATGCCCTTTTACTTTGCTGCTTAGCTAGCCTACATCTCTGATTAAACCATGGGTTTCTCATCTTCATTTCACTGTTTTCCTTTTGGGGTGGGACAAACTTGTTTGCTGCGTCCTTGCACTTTTGCGTGATGTAGTCCAACATATCTTGGGCGGTATTTTCCCTGAGCTCTGTTTCCCATGCTATATCTGTTAGGAATTTTGTTATCTCCTCATAGTTTTCCTTTCCGTATGTTAACCTTTTGGTTTCGCTATCCCTCCTCGAGTTCAATAACCCTTCTTCAATTAGGTACTCAAACACCAGTACACTGTGGTCGCTCATTCCTACTGGGGCCTCAAAACCGATTTCTCTTATGTCAGAGTCGTTCAGGGTGAAGACCAGGTCGAGTCTCGCTGGTTCGTCATTTCCTCTCATCCTTGTGGGTTCTCTGACTTGCTGGGTTAAGAAGTTTCTAGTCACCACCTCCAGTAGTTTGACTCTCCACGTATCCTCGCCTCCATGCGGTTCCTTGTTCTCCCAGTCAATCCTTCCGTGATTGAAGTCCCACCATGATGAGCAGGTGGGATCTATTTCAACAGGCAGCAGAGAGAGTGGTACATGACCTAAGTGGTGCGAGAAATGAGTGGTACGAGACCTGAGTGGTGCGACACCTGAGTGGTACGAAACCTGAGTGGTACATGACCGAGTGGTACATGACCTGAGTGGTACGTGACCTGAGTGGTACGTGACCTGAGTGGTACATGACCTGAGTGGTTCAGGACCTGAGTGGTACGAGACCTGAGTGGTACGTGACCTGAGTGGTACATGACCTGAGTGGTTCGTGACCTGAGTGGTACAGAACCTGAGTGGTACGAGACCTGAGTGGTACGTGACCTGAGTGGTACATGACCTGAGTGGTACATGACCTGAGTGGTTCGTGACCTGAGTGGTACATGACCTGAGTGGTACGTGACCTGAGTGGTACATGACCTGAGTGGTACATAACCTGAGTGGTACATGACCTGAGTGGTACATGACCTGAGTGATACGAGACCTGAATGGTACGAGACCTGAGTGGTATGAGACCTGAGTGGTACTTGACCTGAGTGGTACATGACCTGAGTGGTACATGACCTGAGTGGTACATGACCTGAGTGGTACGTGACCTGAGTGGTACGAGTCCTGAGTGGTACATGACCTGAGTGGTACGAGACCTGAGTGGTACGAGACCTGAGTGGTACATGAACTGAGTGATACGAGACTGAGTGGTACGAGACCTGAGTGATATGAGACCTGAGTGGTACGAGACCTGAGTGATATGAGACCTGAGTGGTACGAGACCTGAGTGATACAAGACCTGAGTGGTATGAGACCTGAGTGGTACATGACCTGAGTGGTACGAGACCTGAGTGGTACGTGACCTGAGTGGTACGAGACCTGAGTGGTACGAGACCTGAGTGGTACATGACCTGAGTGGTACGAGACCTGAGTGGTACGTGACCTGAGTGATACGAGACCTGAGTGGTACGAGACCTGAGTGGTATGAGACCTGAGTGGTACGAGACCTGAGTGGTACATGACCTGAGTGGTACATGACCTGAGTGGTACATGACCTGAGTGATACGAGACCTGAGTGGTACGAGACCTGAGTGGTACATGACCTGAGTGGTACGAGACCTGAGTGGTACGAGACCTGAGTGGTACATGACCTGAGTGGTACATGACCTGAGTGGTACGTGACCTGAGTGGTACGAGACCTGAGTGGTACGAGACCTGAGTGGTACGAGACCTGAGTGGTACGAGACCTGAGTGGTACGTGACCTGAGTGGCACGAGACCTGAGTGGTACGAGACCTGAGTGGTATGAGACCTGAGTGGTACGAGACCTGAGTGGTACATGACCTGAGTGGTACATGACCTGAGTGGTACATGACCTGAGTGATACGAGACCTGAGTGGTACGAGACCTGAGTGGTACATGATCTGAGTGGCACGAGACCTGAGTGGTACGAGACCTGAGTGGTACATGACCTGAGTGGTACATGACCTGAGTGATACGAGACCTGAGTGGTACATGACCTGAGTGGCACGAGACCTGAGTGGTACGAGACCTGAGTGGTACATGACCTGAGTGGTACATGACCTGAGGGATACGAGACCTGAGTGGTACGAGACCTGAGTGGTACATGACCTGAGTGGTACATGACCTGAGTGGTACGAGACCTGAGTGGTACGAGACCTGAATGGTACGAGACCTGAGTGGTACAAGACCTGAGTGGTACATGACCTGAGTGATACGAGACCTGAGTGGTACGAGACCTGAGTGGCA
The DNA here is from genome assembly GCF_040958095.1 of Procambarus clarkii. NCBI lineage: Eukaryota > Metazoa > Arthropoda > Malacostraca > Decapoda > Cambaridae > Procambarus > Procambarus clarkii. The sequence goes on along the minus strand of NC_091152.1, from coordinate 61,758,896 downwards.
CATGACCTGAGTGGTACATGACCTGAGTGGTACATGACCTGAGTGATACGAGACCTGAGTGGTACGAGACCTGAGTGGCACATGACCTGAGTGGTACATGACCTGAGTGGTACGAGACCTGAGTGGCACGAGACCTGAGTGGTACGAGACCTGAGTGATACGAGACCTGAGTGGTACATGACCTGAGTGATACGAGACCTGAGTGATACGAGACCTGAGTGGTACATGACCTGAGTGGTACGAGACCTGAGTGGTACATGACCTGAGTTGTACGAGACCTGAGTGGTACATGACCTGAGTGGTACAAGACCTGAGTGGTACATGACCTGAGTGGTACAAGACCTGACAGATCATTATGACAGGGACGAAACCAGGTTTAAAATGTAAATGCTAATATAAAATAATATATTATAATATAATATAATATAATATAATATAATATAATATAATATAATATAATATAATATAATATAATATAATATAATATAATATAATATAAGCACAGGGGGCACCCTCTGCCAAAGCACAGGGGGATGGCACTCGAGGCACAGTGAAGTTAACGACATCATCAAGAGGAGCCTCACCACAGCTGGATGCCCAGCTGAAATTGAGCCCCGTTACCTAACGCCCCGTAACTCTGATGCTCTTATTGGTCACCCGGATGGTATCACAGTGAGCCCCTGGAAGAATGGCAAGCAGTTGGTATGGGACTACACGTGCGTATCAACCCTGGCTAACACCTACATTAACCTCAGTGTTGCACAACCAGGTGGCGCTGCCACCCACAGGGAAGCAGCCAAAACCCGTAAGTATAGAGAACTGGATCACCACTACAATTTTGTCCCCATTGCTTCAGAGACACTTGGCGCCTGGGGTAAAAGTACTACCACTTTTTTGAAGGAACTGGGTTCTAGGCTCATTGAAACAACAAGGGACCCAAGAGCTGCAAGCTTTCTTTTCCAGTGCCTCAGTGTGGCGATACAGAGGGGAAATGCGCACTGCATCCAAGGTTCCTGCCCGCCATCTGAGGAGCTGGAGGAACTCGACAACCTATGATAACCATCTTTGTAACCCATATGTAACTCCTTTTTTGTAACAAAGTTCAAATAAAGTAAATATATATGTGTACATACAAAAGAATGGGGGTGGTAGGAGAAGATAATATTAGTGTTCAGTGAGAAACCACAAGGTCTCCTCTGAATACTTTTTATTTTCTTCTCCGAGGCTATGGGTCCCCACATTGGCACAAGAGGTGGTACCCTCACAAACCCTATATAATATAAAATAATATAATATGATATAATATAATACACAGAAAAAAATCTTATTTTCACGATATATCAAGGAGAAAGTCCACAGGCGTTGTGACGAGGATTCGAACCCATGTCGTGGCCCTGGTCGTGTAGAGCGTTTGTTTGGGAATACCCAAGCCCACAGGTTCGAATCCCCATGACTGCACCAGTGAATTTTCTCATATAATACAATAATAATCACTATTCGAAGGCCGGTTTTACAAGAGAGAGAGAATCTGTCTTATTCTTATGAGATGTGTGAAGGAATTTTCGTGTTTTGACACATATGACAACTTATATTCTTACACATACATATAATACATATAATTCTTATACACACTGTGACGATAATCTCCTTCAAGAGATTGAGCCTGCTCTTCCCTCCACAAATACTTCGTTACAACTATATAAAACTACTATGGAAGAAATGTCCAACAACGACAACAACATCTCCAAGGTTTGCCAGAGCGCAAAACGTATGCAGCCAGGGACACCTGCTCAGACTCAAACCGCCAAACTACCCGTCTTGCTGCCGGCTCCTCGCTGATTGGTCGCCGGTCTGGCTGCAATTGCACTCCCCCCACCATACTACTTGATGTCTGGGGCCGCCACGACCTCAGTTCTCAGAATATTCCGTGCTTTCACACAGTTAACACTTCTCCCTGCTAGACGTAAGCTTTGGCGTACGTGTACTAAGAGAGGTGATAGCTTAAAGCCAATATTCCAGCACCTTTCATTTACTTGTATATTGCACTTCTTGTTATTTTGCTCACTTGTCTTAACGTAACTTTTCATTGTGTCATTTAATTATTCTTATTATTTTGATTGATTGATTTTATTATACGACTTTGTTTGTCCATTTTATTCATGTTTTGTTTATTTAACGTAATTAAAATTTCATTGTTAAAGTTTACTTGTGTTTTGTGTGTCTTCTCCTTACCTTACCACAGACGAAGTTCCAGATTTTCTATTTTTTTTTTAATACTATGTGACGAGGCCATACCCCTAGCTTTGAACAGCCGAACACCAACGCGTTACCATCACATATTATATGGGGGCCTGTCCTAGGAGCTTCACTCAGGTACTGGTGCCAAGTGGTAATTAATGGTAAGCGTATTTAACTTTGTTAACGTAGCTTTTACTATTTTTCATATTCAATTTCATTTTTTATATGGTGCGGTGTATTGTGCATTACGAGAGTAACATATAGTGAAGGTGAGACAACTTTGGATTGCGTGGTGACTGTAGGCCGCAGTCATACTCTTAATTGGTCATCTCTCCCTCCGTGTTATTATTACTCGTGTTTACCATCTTTGTCCCTTGGATATTTCTCATTTTGACAGATCATCATATTGGTACCCTGGTACTGTGGTCTGCCCCGGGTCAAGAGTACCCAATCTTCTGCAATCTGACTGTAGGAGGACAAAGAGGGCCATAGTTCCTCTAGCTCGAACTTTAGTTGCTGAATTGGGACCTCAGCAGCAGTTCTCGTCACCAGTTGACACCTCGCACCCCTACACGTCAGTCAGAGATGATGATACATACAACGGTAGGGAATTAGCTTACTTTTTCAGAGCACAAAAGTTCGCTAATTCTGTAAGTATCATATTAAATTCAGTAGGAAAAACTTGCTTTATGTCCTATAGAGACTTGGCAAGGTATGCCTACATCCTTGGACTACCAATTTTACTTTTGAGGCAATTTACTGTTTCATTTGTTTTCGAAACTCTGTTTCATTTGTTAGTAGGATTTTCTTGCCCTTATCCTCTTACATGAGTACCGGGTACAAGATTTCCTGCGCCCTTGATTTAATTTAATCATTTAACATCTTTTACTTAACTTTCTTTGTTAAAGATCCCACAGGATAGGTATCAGTTGCCACGTTGTCCTGTTTCTGACATTCACTATTGAATATTCGTGTTACATTTATTTGCTAATTTCACCATGTTTCGTCTCCAAGCTTTCCGTGCAAATCCAGCAGGTGAAATAGGGACTTTAAGTCGTGCCAAGAAGACTGAATTACAAACTCTTGCACATGAGTATCAACTAGAAGTTCCCTACCAAGCCAACAAAAATGACCTACACAACCTGTTGCTGGATTACTATTTAGAGCAAGGTAAGATAGACTCTGAAACTCATGAAACTTACTATATTGCAGATAAAACTGATTTGGCAACGATGAAACTCAAATTGGAACTGGCCAAGATTGAACGTGGGCAGCAAAGGGAAGCCCGCGAACAGCAAAGGGAAGCAGCTGCCATACGAAGAGAAGAACAAGAACGTGAGGCGGCCTTAAGAAGGGAAGAAATCGCTCTCAAAGAACGTGAAGCTGCCTTGAGGAGGGAAGAACAAGAACGTGAGGTTGCACTACTCCATGAGCGGGAACGAGTACAGCTTGAAACCAAACAACGCGAGTTGGAGATGCAACGTGAACATGACAAGCAACAAGCGACTCTGGCTCTAGAGTGTCGTCAACGAGAATACACGTTGGAAACTTCACACCTCGCTCAACGCCAGCAAGCTACTGCCAATCTTCCCGTCAGTTTTAATATATCACATGCAAGTAAGTTAATGCCATCCTTTGTAGAAGCAGAAGTTGATGTATTCTTTACCACCTTTGAAACCCTTGCTAATCAACTCAGTTGGCCTGTCGACCAATGGGCCACACTTCTCAGAGTCCATCTTACAGGTAGAGCTGCAGTCACACTCAGTACTTTGGCGTCTGAGAATGACTACCACACTCTGAAACAAGCAGTGTTGGACGCCTACCTACTTTCCACAGAAAGTTATAGAAGGACATTCCGTGACCACCTGAAGGCAAGTACCACTACCTTCCTTGAGTTTGCTAACACGAAACGGAGGTATTTCATGAAATGGCTGGAAGCAGCACATGTCTCTACTTTTGCAGAACTCGTCAACCTGATGCTTGTTGAAGAATTCTTGGGACGTGTGCCGCCTCCTGTCCGCCTCTACTTAGCAGATAAAGAAGAAACCGACTACCTGAAGTGTGCTAAGTCGGCTGACACTTACAGCCTCATCCACCGGCTGACACCCGAACCATCCTCCAGTAAGAAGTCGTGGTACAGTTACGAGAAAGTGAGCCCCGATCAAGCTGATTCGCAACTGTACTGCAAGTATTGTAGACTCTATGGACATACCATAGACAAGTGTGGTAAGTCTCAATACAAGGGAACCACTGACCAACAAAAACCCAAACCAACTCCTCCTAAGTCCGGTAAGCCTGTGATGAATGTTGGTGTTAATGTTAATGATCTTTCTCTTTTCAGTAACCACCTGTATACTGGAACTGTCTCTGCCAAAGGTTCAAATCCGGAGGGACGTTTCAAATTGAAGATCTTGAGGGACACAGCGGCTCTTCAATCGATCATCTTGAAGTCGGCTGTGCCCAACATCACCTACACCGGAGAAACTGTCTTCATCACTGACCTCACTGCTACCACTCCATACCCTCTCGCCAGAGTCCACCTGGATTGTCCCTACGTGAACGGGGAAGTCCAAGTCGCCGTCAGGGAAAAGCCTTTTCCCATGCCTGGAGTGCAACTTCTCCTAGGCAACGACTTGGCAGAAGACCTGCAACCGACCAACCTCATCGTCATGGACAAACCCCAGGTGTGTAACTCTGTGCCAAGTAACCCTATTCTAGAGTATGTTCCAGCAGAGGTTCAAGAGAGTGATGAAGTTTCTCCTCCGGTTCTCGTGACCACCCGTGCACAAGCCGCACGTCCACAGCCAGCTGACTCTACTGCTACCGCTGTCCCTCAAGACCCTCAGAAACTCCCCCCGCATCTGACCAAGTTGGAGTTCCGTAAGTTGCAGAGGGAAGATCTTACTTTAACACCATCGTTTTTCCAGGCTGAGACTCAACCCGACAGTATTCCTGGGTTCTTCCTAGAGAACGACTTGCTCTACCGCAGATATAGACCCAGTAAACTGAAGGAGGAGGACGATTGGGCCAACATCGAACAACTTGTGATTCCCACCAGCCTGCGGCCCACTATTCTACACCTGGCCCACGGAGCGCTCTCCTACTACGGCTTCAACAAGACTTACCATGGAATTCGTCAAGACTACTACTGGCCAGGTATGGTAAATAGCGTCAAACAGTACGTAAAACAGTGTCATACATGTCAGATGGCAGGCAAACCGAACATCTCCATTCCCAGAGCGCCACTGATTCCCATACAGGTGCCTGCGGAACCTTTCCACAGACTCATAATAGACTGTGTTGGTCCTTTACCTCGGACCAGTTCAGGTAACGCCTACATCCTAACCATCCTGTGTCCTACCACCAGATTTCCCATAGCAGTTCCAGTGAAGAACATCACGGCTGCTACGGTTATAAAACATCTATTGAAGATCTTCACTCAATACGGATTTCCCAGGGAGATACAGAGCGACTGTGGTACCAACTTCACCAGTGATCTCTTCAAAAGGACACTGGAGGAGTTCAACATCAAACAGGTATTGTCCAGCCCCTATCATCCTGCTTCACAGGGTTCTCTTGAACGTAGTCATCAGACAATCAAAGCACTCTTGAAAAAGTTTTGTAGTGAAACCTCTAAGGATTGGGATAAGCAGATTGACCTTATAATGTGTATTTACAGAAGTCTCCCCAATGAGTCCCTAGGAGTATCTCCTTATGAGATGCTCTACGGCCGTAAGTGCCGTACTCCCCTTAAGGCTTTCAAAGACTCTCTCCGAGATGCCACCTTCAGTGAGCATCAGAATGTGCCCCAGTTTCTTCAAAACCTTCAACACATTCTAGAGAGAGTCCACCGTTTTGCCCATGATAATCTATTGAAAGCCCAGGAGAGAATGAAGACTCATTACGACCAGACCAGCAAAGTAAGAAAATTCAAGCCGGGAGACTTCGTCCTTGCATACTTCCCTATCCCAGGTTCACCTTTACAAAACAGGTTTTCAGGACCCTACCGCGTCAAAGAGTGCAGGAATAACAACAACTACGTAATAGAGACTCCAGATAGGCGGCGGAAGACCCAGCTGTGCCACGTCAACCTCCTGAAGCAATATAATGGTACTCCTCCCACTGTCCTGATTAACTGTTCTACCTTCACAGAACCCTACATCCACAGTGAGACCTTCCCAGCTTCTCCTCCCGAAAGCACTGACAAGGAGTCAGCGCTTTCTAATTCCGAAATCCTTAATGATCTTCCCAAATGCTTTCAGGATAATAATCGTGCTCCTTTGCCCTATTCTAATTCCACTCTCACCTCGTCAGATAAGCCCTTCATCCTCCATGTCGACGCCAGTGGTACCGACGTTGGTGGTGTCGCGATGCAGCAACGAGGCGAGGAGAATACACCTGTCAGCGACTACTGCTACAAGGAACTACGGAACAATTGGCAAGGAGCTACTCTTCATCATCCTGAAGCTCCAGCACTTCACTCCACACCTGAAAAGTGCTCGGTCCACCATCAACACGGACCACACCACCCTACACCTCCTGCAGCACGCCCACTTCCCATCTCAACGTCTTCTACTATGGGCTTGCTAACTGCAGAAAATCCACCTGGAGACACGCTATACCAAGATTCCGACAACATCTTAGCCCATGATCTCTCCAGAATTTATGAAGTAGAAGCGACTCCATCTATTACTCCACCACATAACGACGTACTTCTTCCAGAACCGCAGGCTTTGGGGGAGAGTTGTGACGATAATCTCCTTCAAGAGATTGAGCCTGCTCTTCCCTCCACAAATACGTCGTTACAACTATATAAAACTACTATGGAAGAAATGTCCAACAACGACAACAACATCTCCAAGGTTTGCCAGAGCGCAAAACGTATGCAGCCAGGGACACCTGCTCAGACTCAAAGTGCCAAACTACCCGTCTTGCTGCCGGCTCCTCGCTGATTGGTCGCCGGTCTGGCTGCAATTGCACTCCGCCCACCATACTACTTGATGTCTGGGGCCGCCACGACCTCAGTCCTCAGAATATTCCGTGCTTTCACACAGTTAACACTTCTCCCTGCTAGACGTAAGCTTTGGCGTACGTGTGCTAAGAGAGGTGATAGCTTAAAGCCAATATTCCAGCACCTTTCATTTACTTGTATATTGCACTTCTTGTTATTTTGCTCACTTGTCTTAACGTAACTTTTCATTGTGTCATTTAATTATTCTTATTATTTTGATTGATTGATTTTATTATACGACTTTGTTTGTCCATTTTATTCATGTTTTGTTTATTTAACGTAATTAAAATTTCATTGTTAAAGTTTACTTGTGTTTTGTGTGTCTTCTCCTTACCTTACCACAGAAGAAGTTCCAGATTTTCTATTTTTTTTTAATACTATGTGACGAGGCCATACCCCTAGCTTTGAACAGCCGAACACCAACGCGTTACCGTCACAACACATATAGACGAGCTAACGTGTGCGGCCATTTATCATGCCACGCGGCTCAACCTGCCTGAATACGGCAGGCATGTGTGACAGGAGTGTTCCAGGCACACTTCATGTGCAATTGCAGGAGTTTTAATTATTGAAATAAAAAAGTATTTTTTTGGTTTACTTTCCATTGTGAGGTGAAAATGACGCGCCTAACATCTCCGGCCGTGTGTAAGCACCGACACTGTCACGTCTGGCCAGTGAGCCGACCGCACTGATGGCTGTGTGTTACGCTATCGTCACCCAACCCGTTCTCGCAAATTCATAAAGTCAATATTGACTTATTAAATAAGTGCATAGGTGACATACTAAACATAATAGATACCCTTAAAAAGCTTCATAGAAAACACCGACCTTACCTAACCTTGTTAGTATCTTAAGATAAGTATCTTATAGCTTCGTAATTACAGTTGTTACTTAACCTATTATAGGTATAGGTTAAGCAATAATTGTAATTACGAAGTAATAAGATGCTTATCTTAACATACTAACAAGGTTAGGTAAGGTCGGTGTTTTCTATGAAGCTTTTTAAGGGTATCTATTATGTTTAGTATATCACCTATGCACGTAGTTAATAAGTCAATATTGACTTTACGAATTTGCGAGAACGGGTTGCGTCACCACCGTCGGAGTGTGGAGTGGCAAGTCCAGCGCCATCTATGAGTCTCCATTCAAACCCCCCTGATATTGGACGCTACGTAGACAACGCCATCTGTTGGTGTTGGCGTGACAGCGGCAAATGTCCCTGGTTTCCTGCCTTGATCAGACAGAGAGGTCGTTGTGGATGACCTCTGGTGGTGGACGTATCAAGATCAGCGCCATCTATTGTGCTACGAGCATAATGTCAACTTCCCAGTAAGTGTTACCTCCTGGTTTCCCCGGTGTACCGTCCTGTTAACTGATAACGTTTCATGTCCACAGATGTGAAGTGTGAAGGCAGGCGTACTGAGGAAGGCAGTTTACCTTGGGCAGTCCAAGTTCTCTCTGATTGCTGTGCAACACAACACTGAAGGTCTGCAACACCCGAGGCTGTAAGGGAAGCAGCAGATATAATATATACGTGAAGACTGGACACTGGTTGTGGCACTGTCAAGGGTATTATAGCTTTAACCGTTTATAAGTCCACTTTGATCTTGTCGGATCAATGTTGTAACGACATATTATTAATTTACTTGGCAATCACGGGCTAAATGATTTTTTTACATACAATATCTAACTTCTATTATTCTAATAAAAATATTAATAATAATAAGTATTATTTGTATCTATAAGGTAAAGTATTATATGCAAATAGGTTCCAAGGGGTTGTCATAGCCAAGGGGTGGTAATGGGGAACAAGCTCCCACGACCTATAAAAAGCTCCCGTACGGTGTGCGTCTCCAATAGCCCCTGACAACCAAGTCCAACTCCTGGCCTGCACGGGTGGCTTAGTCTTTAAGTCCGGCGGAACTGCTTTTACTGACAGGAAAAGGAACGAGGGCGTGCCTCTGGCGCCTTAAACCCAGCTGCTCCGGGTAGATGGGACTCGTTAGCCTGGGAAGGCAGCCCATCTAGGGGAAGGAAAACCCTGATTCTAAACCTCCGCTGCCTTTCCGCCATACCCTTCTTTTGGGAAAGGCTTCAGGAGTCAACCTCGAGAAAAAATCCGGAGTTGGAGCCCCTAAGGCAGTTCATTGTTGACGTCGACCTCGTTCTGGCAGCTCCTGCGACGGTGCTGGAACCATGTGTACTGGCATTTGCCTTTCTATTGGATAATTTCAGCAACGTGGAGAGGGGGAACCTGCTGCATGGGTAACAGCTTCTCCTCCATATCGACCTACCCTGACTTTGCGCCCTGGAGAGCATCCAGAGCGCAACTCCATAGTCTCCCGAGACTGAAGGATGCCTACTACTATATGCAAATATATAGTAAAGTACATGTAAGTATTAAGATTATTAATTTCGTCCCCCAAGACGCATTGATCAATTTTAACGTATTGTTTATTAAAAATTGGCTTGTTCTCTCATATATATATATATATATATATATATATATATATAAAATATATATATATAATATATATATATATATATATATATATATATATATATATATATATATATATATATATATATATATATTATATATTATATATATATAATATATATAATATATATAATATATATAATATATATAATATATATAATATATATAATATATATAATATATATATATATATATATATATATAATATATATATATATATATATATATATAATATATATATATATATATATATATATATATATATATATATATATATATATATATATATATATATATATATAATATAACATTAAGGATGATAACATTAAGACAGTGGGCATGATAATGGTCCAAGACGGACCCACACGTGGTCGTCTCCTCATCTTCTGATGTGTAGTTTGGTCATCAAGTCTTCAGCCCCGTTATTGTGACTCATGGTCTGCATAACATGAAGGAAGGAGTGTTGATCTCTGATTAAAGATGAGTGTTTGTCTGATTATTCTCTCTATACATCACTTGACAACAGCTGTTTTATAATAGTGAATAAAGTATAAGTGTTGAGGGTCACTCTGGCTGGACACACACTACAGGTCAAGGTGATGGCCAACATTCTGGGGTCAATAATGGGGGGGGGGGACCTCAGGTCTTGCAGAGGGACAATATACTCTGTAAGTAAGTCCTCTACAGTCAATATTGGCCAGCTGAGAGTCAGGGGCTGCGTCACGTAGCGTGTTGCTGGTTGGCAGCTTGTAGTTGTGGCGTAGTGGTGCAGTTGTGGTGTTGTAGTTGTGGCGTAGTGGTGCAGTTGTGGTGTTGTAGTTGTGGCGTAGTGGTGCAGTTGTGGTGTTGTAGTTGTGGCGTAGTGGTGCAGTTGTGGTGTTGTAGTTGTGGCGTAGTGGTGCAGTTGTGGTGTTGTAGTTGTGGCGTAGTGGTGCAGTTGTGGTGTTGTTAGTTGTGGCGTAGTGGTGCAGTTGTGGTGTTGTAGTTGTGGCGTAGTGGTGCAGTTGTGGTGTTGTTAGTTGTGGCGTAGTGGTGCAGTTGTGGTGTTGTAGTTATGGCGTAGTGGTGCAGTTGTGGTGTTGTTAGTTGTGGCGTAGTGGTGCAGTTGTGGTGTTGTAGTTGTGGCGTAGTGGTGCAGTTGTGGTGTTGTTGGTTGTGGCGTAGTGGTGCAGTTGTGGTGTTGTTAGTTGTGGCGTAGTGGTGCAGTTGTGGTGTTGTAGTGGTGCAGTTGTGGTGTTGTTAGTTGTTGTTGTGGCACTGCACTAGGGTGCTGTAGTGTTGCAGTATCTAAGGCAGTATGTAGAATTTGTGTTTCTAGGGCATTAATGTGTTACTCAAGAAGACTTGTGTTGCTGCTGTTATACAGCGTTGCTCTGGTTGTGTTGCTGCTGTTGTACAGTGTTGCTCTGGTTGTGTTGCTGCTGTTATACAGTGTTGCTCTGGTTGTGTTGCTGCTGTTATACAGCGTTGCTCTGGTTGTGTTGCTGCTGTTATACAGTGTTGCTCTGGTTGTGTTGCTGCTGTTATACAGTGTTGCTCTGGTTGAGTTGCTGCTGTTATACAGCGTTGCTCTGGTTGTGTTGCTGCTGTTATACAGTGTTGCTCTGGTTGTGTTGCTGCTGTTATACAGTGTTGCTCTGGTTGTGTTGCTGCTGTTATACAGCGTTGCTCTGGTTGTGTTGCTGCTGTTATACAGCGTTGCTCTGGTTGTGTTGCTGCTGTTATACAGTGTTGCTCTGGTTGTGTTGCTGCTGTTATACAGTGTTGCTCTGGTTGTGTTGCTGCTGTTATACAGTGTTGCTCTGGTTGTGTTGCTGCTGTTATACAGTGTTGCTCTGGTTGTGTTGCTGCTGTTATACAGCGTTGCTCTGGTTGTGTTGCTGCTGTTATACAGTGTTGCTCTGGTTGTGTTGCTGCTGTTATACAGCGTTGCTCTGGTTGTGTTGCTGCTGTTATACAGCGTTGCTCTGGTTGTGTTGCTGCTGTTATACAGCGTTGCTCTGGTTGTGTTGCTGCTGTTATACAGTGTTGCTCTGGTTGTGTTGCTGCTGTTATACAGTGTTGCTCTGGTTGTGTTGCTGCTGTTATACAGTGTTGCTGCTGTTATACAGTGTTGCTCTGGTTGTGTTGCTGCTGTTATACAGTGTTGCTCTGGTTGTGTTGCTGCTGTTATACAGTGTTGCTCTGGTTGTGTTGCTGCTGTTATACAGTGTTGCTGCTGTTATACAGTGTTGCTGCTGTTATACAGTGTTGCTCTGGTTGTGTTGCTGCTGTTATACAGCGTTGCTCTGGTTGTGTTGCTGCTGTTATACAGTGTTGCTGCTGTTATACAGTGTTGCTGCTGTTATACAGTGTTGCTGCTGTTATACAGTGTTGCTCTGGTTGTGTTGCTGCTGTTATACAGTGTTGCTCTGGTTGTGTTGCTGCTGTTATACAGTGTTGCTCTGGTTGTGTTGCTGCTGTTATACAGTGTTGCTCTGGTTGTGTTGCTGCTGTTATACAGTGTTGCTGCTGTTATACAGCGTTGCTCTGGTTGTGTTGCTGCTGTTATACAGTGTTGCTGCTGTTATACAGTGTTGCTCTGGTTGTGTTGCTGCTGTTATACAGTGTTGCTGCTGTTATACAGTGTTGCTGCTGTTATACAGTGTTGCTCTGGTTGTGTTGCTGCTGTTATACAGCGTTGCTCTGGTTGTGTTGCTGCTGTTATACAGTGTTGCTCTGGTTGTGTTGCTGCTGTTATACAGTGTTGCTCTGGTTGTGTTGCGTATCAGTTCCTCACAATAATGTTGTGACAGTTCTGTAATAATCTTCAGTATTAGCCCGCCTGTAATAACTAAGGCTGTATTACTACATCGCTAAAAAAATACCATAATGAAAATTCCACAGCATTGGACAGGAACAAAGTCACTGGAGTGTGTACAACAGGATTACCTCATGGCTGGCAGGCTGCTCACGGGACGAGCCTCCAACACCGGATAATACGTGTATTAACCCACGATAATCACCACTCCAAATCGGGTCATTATTTCAACATCAAGAGTACGCCTTCCAAACCTTTTTTTTAAATTTTCGTTCTCACTGAAAGAGAACAAACAAACTCAGAATCGAACACTTAGGCCGTGTCAGAATCGCAAAGAAACATGAAGTAGTGGAGACAGACTCCGTGTTCAGTTAGAGAGCGAGATGGCAAGAGAGAGAGAAACAGAGAGCGAGAGAGAGAGAGAGAGAGGGAGACATAGAGAGAGAGAGAGAGAGAGAGAGAGAGAGAGAGAGAGAGAGAGAGAGAGAGAGAGAGAGCGAGAGAAAGAGAGAGAGAGAGAGAGAGAGAGAGAGAGAGAGAAAGAGAGAGAGAAAGCGAGAGATAGAGAAAGACAATATTAGCACAATACCCACCACACACGACCACCACTACAATAACCACCACACACGACCACCACTACAATACCCACCACACACGACCACCACAACAATACCCACCACACACGACCACCACTACAACACCCACCACACACGACCACCACTACAACACCCACCACACACGACCACCACTACAATACCCACCACACACGACCACCACTACAATACCCACCACACACGACCACCACTACAACACCCACCACACACGACCACCACTACAATACCCACCACACACGACCACCACTACAATACCCACCACACACGACCACCACTACAACACCCACCACACACGACCACCACTACAATAACCACCACACACGACCACCACTACAATACCCACCACACACGACCACCACTACAATACCCACCACACACGACCACCACTACAATACCCACCACACACGACCACCACTACAACACCCACCACACACGACCACCACTACAATACCCACCACACACGACCACCACTACAATACCCACCACACACGACCACCACTACAACACCCACCACACACGACCACCACTACAACACCCACCACACACGACCACCACTACAATACCCACCACACACGACCACCACTACAATACCCACTACACACGACCACCACTACAATACCCACCACACACGACCACCACTACAATACCCACCACACACGACCACCACTACAACACCCACCACACACGACCACCACTACAATACCCACCACACACGACCACCACTACAACATCCACCACACACGACCACCACTACAATACCCACCACACACGACCACCACTACAATACCCACCACACACGACCACCACTACAATACCCACCACACACGACCACCACTACAACACCCACCACACACGACCACCACTACAATACCCACCACACACGACCACCACTACAACATCCACCACACACGACCACCATTACAATACCCACCACACACGACCACCACTACAATACCCACCACACACGACCACCACTACAATACCCACCACACACGACCACCACTACAACACCCACCACACACGACCACCACTACAATACCCACCACACACGACCACCACTACAACACCCACCACACACGACCACCACTACAATACCCACCACACACGACCACCACTACAACACCCACCACACACGACCACCACTACAATACCCACCACACACGACCACCACTACAATACCCACCACACACGACCACCACTACAACACCCACCACACACGACCACCACTACAACACCCACCACACACGACCACCACTACAACACCCACCACACACGACCACCACTACAACACCCACCACACACGACCACCACTACAATACCCACCACACACGACCACCACTACAACACCCACCACACACGACCACCACTACAACACCCACCACACACGACCACCACTACAATACCCACCACACACGACCACCACTACAACACCCACCACACACGACCACCACTACAATACCCACCACACACGACCACCACTACAATACCCACCACACACGACCACCACTACAATACCCACCACACACGACCACCACTACAACACCCACCACACACGACCACCACTACAACACCCACCACACACGACCACCACTACAATACCCACCACACACGACCACCACTACAACACCCACCACACACGACCACCACTACAATACCCACCACACACGACCACCACTACAATACCCACCACACACGACCACCACTACAATACCCACCACACACGACCACCACTACAATACCCACCACACACGACCACCACTACAACACCCACCACACACGACCACCACTACAATACCCACCACACACGACCACCACTACAACACCCACCACACACGACCACCACTACAATACCCACCACACACGACCACCACTACAACACCCACCACACACGACCACCACTACAACACCCACCACACACGACCACCACTACAACACCCACCACACACGACCACCACTACAATACCCACCACACACGACCACCACTACAACACCCACCACACACGACCACCACTACAATACCCACCACACACGACCACCACTACAATACCCACCACACACGACCACCACTACAACACCCAGTCCTCCTCTCCCAACAAATACATTTCATGAGAACAGAAAATCAAACACAAAAAAAGAAAACAAAATTCTCTCGTAAAAATGCTTTCCAATAATTTTTATTTCAGTTAGCTGGTGGTTGACGACCCCGGGGGAGACTTGGGGGTTAATAGCGCCATAATTTATGGCAACTCTGTCGTCAGTCATCGTCCACAGAGGACGCCACTTGCTTATGGCGCTGTGCCATACAAGCGACGGTGTGTTGCCATACAAGCGACTGTGTGTTGCCATACAAGCGACGGTGTGTTGTCATACAAGCGACGGTGTGTTGCCATACAAGCGACGGTGTGTTGCCATACAAGCGACTGTGTGTTGCCATACAAGCGACGGTGTGTTGTCATACAAGCGACGGTGTGTTGCCATACAAGCGACGGTGTGTTGCCATACAAGCGACGGTGTGTTGCCATACAAGCGACGGTGTGTTGCCATACAAGCGACGGTGTGGTGCCATACAAGCGACGGTGTGTTGCCATACAAGCGACGGTGTGGTGCCATACAAGCGACGGTGTGGTGCCATACAAGCGACTGTGTGTTGCCATACAAGCGACGGTGTGTTGTCATACAAGCGACGGTGTGTTGCCATACAAGCGACGGTGTGTTGCCATACAAGCGACGGTGTGTTGCTATACAAGCGACGGTGTGTTGTCATACAAGCGACGGTGTGTTGCCATACAAGCGACGGTGTGTTGCCATACAAGCGACTGTGTGTTGCCATACAAGCGACGGTGTGTTGTCATACAAGCGACGGTGTGTTGCCATACAAGCGACGGTGTGTTGCCATACAAGCGACGGTGTGTTGCTATACAAGCGACGGTGTGTTGTCATACAAGCGACGGTGTGTTGCCATACAAGCGACGGTGTGTTGCCATACAAGCGACGGTGTGTTGCCATACAAGCGACGGTGTGTTGCCATACAAGCGACGGTGTGTTGCCATACAAGCGACGGTGTGGTGCCATACAAGCGACGGTGTGGTGCTATACAAGCGACGGTGTGGTGCCATACAAACCACGGTGTGTTGCCATACAAGCAACGGTGTGGTGCCATACAAGCGACGGGGTGTTGCCATACAAGCGACGGTGTGTTGCCATACAAGCGACGGTGTGTTGCCATACAAGCGACGGTGTGTTGCTATACAAGTGACGGTGTGTTGCCATACAAGCGACGGTGTGGTGCCATACAAGCGACGGTGTGGTGCCATACAAGCGACGGTGTGGTGCAATACAAGCCACGGTGTGTTGCCATACAAGCCACGGTGTGTTGCCATACAAGCGACGGTGTGTTGCCATACAAGGGACGGTGTGTTGCCATACAAGTGACGGTGTGTTGCCATACAAGCGACGATGTGGTGCCATACAAGCGACGGTGTGGTGCCATACAAGCGACGGTGTGGTGCCATACAAGCGACGGTGTGTTGCCATACAAGCGACGGTGTGTTGCCATACAAGCGACGGTGTGGTGCCATACAAGCGACGGTGTGTTGCCATACAAGGGACGGTGTGTTGCCATACAAGCCACGTTGAGTTGCCATACAAGCGACGGTGTGTTGCCATACAAGCGACGGTGTGGTGCCATACAAGCGACGTTGGGTTGCCATACAAGCCACGTTGGGTTGCCATACAAGCCACGTTGGGTTGCCATACAAGCGACACAGCTCACAGTTAACCAGATGTACAGATTCATTAAGATCTATGAATTATAGTCTTTTGCCTCTCAACACACAAATTCTTATGGCGTCATCTATCTATCCCAGTATCTATATATTAAAAAGTGGATCCTTCCGTACAAACGGTAACTCCCGTGACTGCAACGCTGCAAATTGTATATATAAAGGTCGCTTTTGGCCACGAATGGAATGCAAATGAAATAACACAACTATGCATGGACTGAACCAGCTTCAGGTTCTGTTGGTTGTTGGTGGTAGCATTGAGCACCCAACACTGGTAGCTGGTGGTAGTATGACCACCCAACACTGGTAGCTGGTGGTAGCATGGAGCACCCAACACTGGTAGCTG
Organism: Procambarus clarkii; assembly: GCF_040958095.1. Taxonomy (NCBI): domain Eukaryota; kingdom Metazoa; phylum Arthropoda; class Malacostraca; order Decapoda; family Cambaridae; genus Procambarus; species Procambarus clarkii. Next base: position 61,741,605 of record NC_091152.1, on the reverse strand, counting down.
GTGGTAGCATGACCTCCCAACACTGGTAGCTGGTGGTAGCATGGAGCACCCAACACTGGTAGCTGGTGGTAGTATTGACCACCCAACACTGGTAGCTGGTGGTAGCATGGAGCACCCAACACTGGTAGCTGGTGGTAGTATTGACCACCCAACACTGGTAGCTGGTGGTAGTATGACCACCCAACACTGGTAGCTGGTGGTAGTATGACCACCCAACACTGGTAGCTGGTGGTAGTATGACCAACACTGGTAGCTGGTGGTAGCACCCAACACTGGTAGCTGGTGGTAGCATTGAGCACCCAACACTGGTAGCTGGTGGTAGCACCCAACACTGGTAGCTGGTGGTAGTATTGACCACCCAACACTGGTAGCTGGTGGTAGCATGGAGCACCCAACACTGGTAGCTGGTGGTAGTATTGACCACCCAACACTGGTAGCTGGTGGTAGTATGACCACCCAACACTGGTAGCTGGTGGTAGTATGACCACCCAACACTGGTAGCTGGTGGTAGTATGACCAACCAACACTGGTAGCTGGTGGTAGCACCCAACACTGGTAGCTGGTGGTAGCATTGAGCACCCAACACTGGTAGCTGGTGGTAGCACCCAACACTGGTAGCTGGTGGTAGCATTGACCACCCAACACTGGTAGCTGGTGGTATCACTGACCACCCAACACTGGTTGCTGGTGGTAGCATTGACCAACCAACACTGGTAGCTGGTGGTAGCATTGAGCACCCAACACTGGTAGCTGGTGGTAGTATGACCACCCAACACTGGTAGCTGGTGGTAGCATTGACCACCCAACACTGGTAGCTGGTGGTAGTATGACCACCCAACACTGGTAGCTGGTGGTAGTATGACCACCCAACACTGGTAGCTGGTGGTAGTATGACCAACCAACACTGGTAGTCGGTGGTAGCATTGACCACCCAACACTGGTAGTTGGTGGTAGCATTGAGCACAATAACACTGGTAGTGGTGGTAGCATTGAGCACTTAACACTGGTAGCTGGTGGTAGCATTGAGCACAATATCACTGGTAGTGGTGGTAGTATTGAGCACTTCACACTGGTAGCTGGTGGTAGCATTGACTACCCAACACTGGTAGCTGGTGGTAGCATTGAGCACAATAACACTGGCAGTTGTGGTAGTATTGAGCACAATAACACTGGTAGCTGGTGGTAGCATTGAGCACCCAACACTGGTAGCTGGTGGTAGCATTGACCACCCAACACTGGTAGCTGGTGGTAGCATTGAGCACAATAACACTGGTAGCTGGTGGTAGTACCCAACACTGGTAGCTGGTTGTAGTACCCAACACTGGTAGTTGGTGGAAATATGACCACCCAACACTGGTAGCTGGTGGTAGTATGACCACCCAACACTGGTAGCTGGTGGTAGCATTGAGCACCATAACACTGGTAGCTGGTGGTAGTACCCAACACTGGTAGCTGGTGGTAGTACCCAACACTGGTAGTTGGTGGAAATATGACCACCCAACACTGGTAGCTGGTGGTAGTATGACCACCCAACACTGGTAGCTGGTGGTAGCACCCCAACACTGGTAGCTGGTGGTAGCATTGAGCACCCAACACTGGTAGCTGGTGGTAGCACCCCAACACTGGTAGCTGGTGGTAGCACCCCAACACTGGTAGCTGGTGGTAGCATCGACCACCCAACACTGGTAGCTGGTGGTAGCATCGACCACCCAACACTGGTAGCTGGTGGTAGCATCGACCACCCAACACTGGTAGCTGGTGGTAGCATGACCACCCAACACTGGTAGCTGGTGGTAGCACCCAACACTGGTAGCTGGTGGTAGCATGACCACCCAACACTGGTAGCTGGTGGTAGCATGACTACCCAACACTGGTAGCTGGTGGTAGCATGACCGCGCAACACTGGTAGCTGGTGGTAGCATGAGCACCCAACACTGGTAGCTGGTGGTAGTATGACCACCCAACACTGGTAGCTGGTGGTAGCACCCCAACACTGGTAGCTGGTGGTAGCATTGAGCACCCAACACTGGTAGCTGGTGGTAGCACCCCAACACTGGTAGCTGGTGGTAGCACCCCAACACTGGTAGCTGGTGATAGCATCGACCACCCAACACTGGTAGCTGGTGGTAGCATCGACCACCCAACACTGGTAGCTGGTGGTAGCATCGACCACCCAACACTGGTAGCTGGTGGTAGCATGACCACCCAACACTGGTAGCTGGTGGTAGCACCCAACACTGGTAGCTGGTGGTAGCATGACCACCCAACACTGGTAGCTGGTGGTAGCATGACTACCCAACACTGGTAGCTGGTGGTAGCATGACCACGCAACACTGGTAGCTGGTGGTTGCATGAGCACCCAACACTGGTAGCTGGTGGTAGTATGACCACCCAACACTGGTAGCTGGTGGTAGCATGACCACCCAACACTGGTAGCTGGTGGTAGTATGACCACCCAACACGGGTAGCTTGTGGTAGCATGACCACCCAACACTTGTAGCTGGTGGTAGTATGACCACCCAACACTGGTAGCTGGTGGTAGCATGGAGCACCCAACACTGGTAGCTGGTGGTAGCATGGAGCACCCAACACTGGTAGCTGGTGGTAGCATGGAGCACCCAACACTGGTAGCTGGTGGTAGCATGGAGCACCCAACACTGGTAGCTGGTGGTAGCATGGAGCACCCAACACTGGTAGCTGGTGGTAGCATTGAACACCCAACACTGGTAGCTGGTGGTAGCATGGAGCACCCAACACTGGTAGCTGGTGGTAGCATGGAGCACCCAACACTGGTAGTTGGTGGTAGCATGGAGCACCCAACACTGGTAGCTGGTGGTTGCATGGAGCATCCAACACTGGTAGCTGGTGGTAGCCTTGAGCACAATAACACTGGTAGCTGGTGGTAGTATGACCTCCCAACACTGGTAGCTGGTGGTAGCATTGACCACCCAACACTGGTAGCTGGTGGTAGCATTGACCACCATAACACTGGTAGCTGGTGGTAGCATTGAGCACCCAACACTGGTAGCTGGTGGTAGCATTGAGCACCATAACACTGGTAGCTGGTGGTAGTATTGAGCACCATAACACTGGTAGCTGGTGGTAGCATTGACCACCCAACACTGGTAGCTGGTGGTAGTATGACCACCCAACACTGGTAGCTGGTGGTAGTATGACCACCCAACACTGGTAGCTGGTGGTAGTATGACCAACCAACACTGGTAGCTGGTGGTAGCACCCAACACTGGTAGTTGGTGGTAGCATTGAGCACCCAACACTGGTAGCTGGTGGTAGCACCCAACACTGGTAGCTGGTGGTAGCATTGAGCACCCAACACTGGTACCTGGTGGTAGCACCCAACACTGGTAGCTGGTGGTAGCACCCAACACTGGTAGCTGGTGGTAGCACCCAACACTGGTAGCTGGTGGTAGCACCCAACACTGGTAGCTGGTGGTAGCATTGAGCACCCAACACTGGTAGCTGGTGGTAGCATTGAGCACCCAACACTGGTAGCTGGTGGTAGCACCCAACACTGGTAGCTGGTGGTAGCATTGACCACCCAACACTGGTAGCTGGTGGTATCACTGACCACCCAACACTGGTTGCTGGTGGTAGCATTGACCACCCAACACTGGTAGCTGGTGATAGCATTGACCACCCAACACTGGTAGTTGGTGGTAGTATGACCACCCAACACTGGTAGCTGGTGGTAGTATGACCACCCAACACTGGTAGCTGGTGGTAGTATGACCAACCAACACTGGTAGTTGGTGGTAGCATTGACCACCCAACACTGGTAGTTGGTGGTAGCATTGAGCACAATAACACTGGTAGTGGTGGTAGCATTGAGCACTTAACACTGGTAGCTGGTGGTAGCATTGACCACCCAACACTGGTAGCTGGTGGTGCATTGAGCACAATATCACTGGTAGTGGTGGTAGTATTGAGCACTTAACACTGGTAGCTGGTGGTAGCATTGACTACCCAACACTGGTAGCTGGTGGTAGCATTGAGCACAATAACACTGGCAGTTGTGGTAGTATTGAGCACAATAACACTGGTAGCTGGTGGTAGCATTGAGCACCCAACACTGGTAGCTGGTGGTAGCATTGACCACCCAACACTGGTAGCTGGTGGTAGCATTGAGCACAATAACACTGGTAGCTGGTGGTAGTACCCAACACTGGCAGCTGGTTGTAGTACCCAACACTGGTAGTGGTGGAAATATGACCACCCAACACTGGTAGCTGGTGGTAGTATGACCACCCAACACTGGTAGCTGGTGGTAGCATTGAGCACCATAACACTGGTAGCTGGTGGTAGTACCCAACACTGGTAGCTGGTGGTAGTACCCAACACTGGTAGTTGGTGGAAATATGACCACCCAACACTGGTAGCTGGTGGTAGTATGACCACCCAACACTGGTAGCTGGTGGTAGCACCCCAACACTGGTAGCTGGTGGTAGCATTGAGCACCCAACACTGGTAGCTGGTGGTAGCACCCCAACACTGGTAGCTGGTGGTAGCACCCCAACACTGGTAGCTGGTGGTAGCATCGACCACCCAACACTGGTAGCTGGTGGTAGCATCGACCACCCAACACTGGTAGCTGGTGGTAGCATCGACCACCCAACACTGGTAGCTGGTGGTAGCATGACCACCCAACACTGGTAGCTGGTGGTAGCACCCAACACTGGTAGCTGGTGGTAGCATGACCACCCAACACTGGTAGCTGGTGGTAGCATGACTACCCAACACTGGTAGCTGGTGGTAGCATGACCACGCAACACTGGTAGCTGGTGGTAGCATGAGCACCCAACACTGGTAGCTGGTGGTAGTATGACCACCCAACACTGGTAGCTGGTGGTAGCACCCCAACACTGGTAGCTGGTGGTAGCATTGAGCACCCAACACTGGTAGCTGGTGGTAGCACCCCAACACTGGTAGCTGGTGGTAGCACCCCAACACTGGTAGCTGGTGGTAGCATCGACCACCCAACACTGGTAGCTGGTGGTAGCATCGACCACCCAACACTGGTAGCTGGTGGTAGCATCGACCACCCAACACTGGTAGCTGGTGGTAGCATGACCACCCAACACTGGTAGCTGGTGGTAGCACCCAACACTGGTAGCTGGTGGTAGCATGACCACCCAACACTGGTAGCTGGTGGTAGCATGACTACCCAACACTGGTAGCTGGTGGTAGCATGACCACGCAACACTGGTAGCTGGTGGTAGCATGAGCACCCAACACTGGTAGCTGGTGGTAGTATGACCACCCAACACTGGTAGCTGGTGGTAGCATGACCACCCAACACTGGTAGCTGGTGGTAGTATGACCACCCAACACTGGTAGCTTGTGGTAGCATGACCACCCAACACTTGTAGCTGGTGGTAGTATGACCACCCAACACTGGTAGCTGGTGGTAGCATGGAGCACCCAACACTGGTAGCTGGTGGTAGCATGGAGCACCCAACACTGGTAGCAGGTGGTAGCATGGAGCACCCAACACTGGTAGCTGGTGGTAGCATGGAGCACCCAACACTGGTAGCTGGTGGTAGCATGGAGCACCCAACACTGGTAGCTGGTGGTAGCACCCAACACTGGTAGCTGGTGGTAGCATTGAGCACCCAACACTGGTACCTGGTGGTAGCACCCAACACTGGTAGCTGGTGGTAGCACCCAACACTGGTAGCTGGTGGTAGCACCCAACACTGGTAGCTGGTGGTAGCACCCAACACTGGTAGCTGGTGGTAGCATTGAGCACCCAACACTGGTAGCTGGTGGTAGCATTGAGCACCCAACACTGGTAGCTGGTGGTAGCACCCAACACTGGTAGCTGGTGGTAGCATTGACCACCCAACACTGGTAGCTGGTGGTATCACTGACCACCCAACACTGGTTGCTGGTGGTAGCATTGACCACCCAACACTGGTAGCTGGTGATAGCATTGACCACCCAACACTGGTAGTTGGTGGTAGTATGACCACCCAACACTGGTAGCTGGTGGTAGTATGACCACCCAACACTGGTAGCTGGTGGTAGTATGACCAACCAACACTGGTAGTTGGTGGTAGCATTGACCACCCAACACTGGTAGTTGGTGGTAGCATTGAGCACAATAACACTGGTAGTGGTGGTAGCATTGAGCACTTAACACTGGTAGCTGGTGGTAGCATTGACCACCCAACACTGGTAGCTGGTGGTAGCATTGAGCACAATATCACTGGTAGTGGTGGTAGTATTGAGCACTTAACACTGGTAGCTGGTGGTAGCATTGAGCACAATAACACTGGTAGTGGTGGTAGTATTGAGCACAATAACACTGGTAGCTGGTGGTAGCATTGACCACCCAACACTGGTAGCTGGTGGTAGCATTGAGCACAATAACACTGGCAGTGGTGGTAGTATTGAGCACAATAACACTGGTAGCTGGTGGTAGCATTGAGCACCCAACACTGGTAGCTGGTGGTAGCATTGACCACCCAACACTGGTAGCTGGTGGTAGCATTGAGCACAATAACACTGGTTGCTGGTGGTAGTACCCAACACTGGTAGCTGGTGGTAGTATGACCACCCAACACTGGTAGCTGGTGGTAGCATTGAGCACCATAACACTGGTAGCTGGTGGTTTTACCCAACACTGGTAGCTGGTGGTAGTACCCAACACTGGTAGTTGGTGGAAATATGACCACCCAACACTGGTAGCTGGTGGTAGTATGACCACCCAACACTGGTAGCTGGTGGTAGCACCCCAACACTGGTAGCTGGTGGTAGCATCGACCACCCAACACTGGTAGCTGGTGGTAGCATCGACCACCCAACACTGGTAGCTGGTGGTAGCATCGACCACCCAACACTGGTAGCTGGTGGTAGCATGACCACCCAACACTGGTAGCTGGTGGTAGCATGACCACCCAACACTGGTAGCTGGTGGTAGCATGACTACCCAACACTGGTAGCTGGTGGTAGCATGACTACCCAACACTGGTAGCTGGTGGTAGCATGACCACCCAACACTGGTAGCTGGTGGTAGCATGACTACCCAACACTGGTAGCTGGTGGTAGCATGACCACCCAACACTGGTAGCTGGTGGTAGCATGAGCACCCAACACTGGTAGCTGGTGGTAGTATGACCACCCAACACTGGTAGCTGGTGGTAGCATGACCACCCAACACTGGTAGCTGGTGGTAGTATGACCACCCAACACTGGTAGCTTGTGGTAGCATGACCACCCAACACTTGTAGCTGGTGGTAGTATGACCACCCAACACTGGTAGCTGGTGGTAGCATGGAGCACCCAACACTGGTAGCTGGTGGTAGCACCCAACACTGGTAGCTGCTGGTAGCACCTAACACTGGTAGTCACCCACTCAGGTTGCTGCCAGCTGTGAGTAACATTTTCCTATATTTCTTTGTTTGTGATATTTTAACTCGTGAGAATAGTTAGACATGAAGTCCTTTTGTGTGAGGAAACTATGCGATGGAAGTGGCCTGGAAATCACATGATGCAGTGAGTGAAAAATTCCCCGCACATACCAGCAAGGGTTCGATGCTTGGACGGTTGGTCTCGAGTGAATGTCATGACATAACTCTTAGTTGTTGAGCCAGGAAGCCATGGACGGGTAACCCAGGACGCCAGGATGGCTCCAACTACCTGTTAGGCGCTTGTTGGAGTCAGGATTTTGTCACAAGTGACTAAAGAATTTATGTGGGATAAAATACTGGACCTTCAGGTAGCTCTATGAGCATTTTTTCAAAGGTCAACAAGGTTAGGCACGACTCAGGCATTTGTTATAATGGTGGGGCGAATGTCTACCACGGAGTCCACATGGACCCCGGTCGTGATGTGACTTATGGAAGCACATTCATGCACTCTCCTCTCTGTCTCTCTTCCCACACACTCGTTCTCTCTCTCTCTCTCTCTCCACACACTCGTTCTCTGTCTATCTTTCTCTCCACACACTCGTTCTCTGTCTCTCTTCACACGCTCGTTCTCCATCTCTCTCTCTCCACACAATCGTTCTCTGTCTCTTCACACACACATGCCTTCCTGTATCCACCCTCTTTGTCTTCCCTGTCACTATAGCCATTCCTCCCTCACACCATCTCCTTCACTGTACCTTAAGGTTGTGCACAGAATGGAAATCTGTCATCTGAACATGTTTCGAAAGTTAAAATCTGAAAACACAAAATTTGTTCAAATACACACAGAAAGTCACACTAACGTGATATAACTCTATGGATGTATATCACAATCCACCGCCAGTCAGTGGTGGTACAGTGGTTACGTATGTGGCTGGCAATGACGAGGTCGCGGGTTCGTGTCGCCTCACAACCCTGGTGGATGTTCTCAGTTATAATAATGGTAAAGTCTATGGACTCAGGTCAGAACATTTCACATCTACAGACAGTGTGAAGGATGGGCCAGTGTTCTCCATCACAGGGAGCCCGTAGCCTCCGCTGGCTCCTATATGACATGGTAAAATATGCATTAATCCTGTGAAGTTTAATGAAGCTAACCTCAAACATGTGACTTCCAACCTTGGAGAATCAAATAAACAGACTAACTTATAAACTGTAGATAGATGCATCAATAAATATAACCAGAAACAGAAGATTCAAAGTTATTTAACTTACGTTCATAAAAGGCCTGGGAAACTTTGGGTTTAGAAATATTGTTAATTTTTTAAACAAATTACCATGACGAGATATGTATATGACGATATGAGATATGATGAGGTGAGTATAAGAGAAGAAATAGTTATATTGTTTCAAGTCAAGGATAGAAATGAATGAGTAAGATCAGTCTCGCATCAACTTATAAGACTTTTTCCAAAAATTCTGCATCCAGTAGCACGCACATTTTTATTGTTGTCTATAATACCCTTTGTCTGGTCTGTAAACCAGACAAGGGTATTATTGTACTCTCTCTCTCTCCACCCCCTCTTTCCCCCCCTCCCTCCCTCCCACTCTCCCCCCTCCCTCTCTCCCACTCTCCCCCCCCCTCCCTCTCTCCCACTCTCCCCCCCTCCCTCTCCCCCACTCTCCTCCCCCACTCTCTTTCCCCCCACTCTCTATCCCCCACTCCCTCTCCCCCCACTCTCTCTCTCTCTCTCCCCCCCACTCTCTCTCTCCCACTCTCTCTTTCTCTCTGTTGACAAACTTGTAATTCATGTACTGTTGATTCCCTGCTCCCATTGACTTTTTCTGTCTGATACTTTCCTCTGCCTAATGGTTCCCCCTGGCCCTTGTCTCCCTTGGTCGTTTACCTTCTGACCGTAGTTCCCTCTGACCGTAGTTCCCCCTGACTGTAGTTCCCCCTGACCGTAGTTCCCTCTGACCGTAGTTCCCTCTGACCGTAGTTCACCCTGACCGTAGTTCCCTCTGACCGTAGTTCCCGCTGACCGTAGTTCCCTCTGACCGTAGTTCCCTCTGACTGTAGTTCCCTCTGACTGTAGTTCCCTCTGACTGTAGTTCCCTCTGACCGTAGTTCCCTCTGACCGTAGTTCCCTCTGACCGTAGTTCCCTCTGGCCGTAGTTCCCTCTGACCGTAGTTCCCTCTGACCGTAGTTCCCTCTGACCGTAGTTCCCTCTGACCGTAGTTCCCTCTGACCGTAGTTCCCTCTGGCCGTAGTTCCCTCTGACCGTAGTTCCCTCTGACCGTAGTTCCCGCTGACCGTAGTTCCCTCTGACCGTAGTTCCCCCTGACCGTAGTTCCCCCTGACCGTAGTTCCCTCTGACCGTAGTTCCCCCTGACCGTAGTTCCCTCTGACCGTAGTTCCCTCTGACCGTAGTTCCCTCTGACCGTAGTTCCCCCTGACCGTAGTTCCCCCTGACCGTAGTTCCCTCTGACCGTAGTTCCCCCTGACCGTAGTTCCCTCTGACCGTAGTTCCCCCTGACCGTAGTTCCCTCTGACCGTAGTTCCCCCTGACCGTAGTTCCCCTTGACCGTAGTTCCCTCTGACCGTAGTTCCCCCTGACCGTAGTTCCCTCTGACCGTAGTTCCCTCTGACCGTAGTTCCCTCTGACCGTAGTTCCCTCTGACCGTAGTTCCCTCTGACCGTAGTTCCCTCTGACCGTAGTTCCCTCTGACCGTAGTTTCCTCTGACTGTAGTATTCACAGAGTGGCGGCCTCAGAGCCAACATTGTCCAGAAACTCCCGGTCAACAAGACAGAGTGGGAGGCCGCCGTGTAATCTGGTCATGTCAACACGGCCGGCGCAGGAGCGACCGGGATGGACCCTCCACAACTTAATCATGTCCGCATTTTATGTAGGGTTGGACAAGCTTGTATTTCTGTATCCCAATGTAAATTTTCCATATTAGAAGCATTTAAATATCTCTGTATAAGACAAAAAGTGTCCGAGTTTGACTGATCAATTAATATCTTGTTATTCGCATTTCCAACGCCCATTTTGTTTACATTTATGGAGCTGTCTTATATGAGATTTGTTTTCTGTTTAAAATTTAAGGATTATTTAAGCCTTGATCATTACATGTACATGCCAGCTTAATCAGATTATTATGGTGGGGATGCTGTGTACCTTAGTAGTACCATGAGTGGTGAGGTACCTGTGTACCTTAGTGGTACACTGAGTGGTGGGGTACCTGTGTACCTTAGTGGTACCATGAGAGGTGAGGTACCTGTGTACCTCAGTGGTACGCTGAGTGGTGGGGTACCTGTGTACCTCAGTGGTAACATGAGTGGTTACCTATCAGGGATTACTGGTAGTGAGGTCCAGTTCGGAGGCGTTCCAACATGGCGACGGCTGGAGGTGCACACAGCGTCTCTCCTACAAACATTCACGATACCTTTGAGGGTTGTGGGAACCACTGTCACATGGCGCACATATAGGTCATGAGTGTCGCCCGGTCTTAGAGGAGGATCCAGAGGGAGTTCCAGAACAGTAAACATCACAGTAAGGCGAACAGATTAGAGGCGCAACGCCGCCATCACTGAGTGGTAAACAGAGACGACTCCGGCCCACGCCGCCTCAGTATCAACACCCATCCTCTGGTGAAAGTGTTGGAATTGTATACCATGAATGGTACTTGTGTACCATGAATGGTACTTGTGTACCGTGAATGGTACTTGTGTACCGTGAATGGTACTTGTGTACCGTGAATGGTACTTGTGTACCATGAATGGTACTTGTTTACTCATGAATACAAGGTATACGCTAAGGTATTCTCACTGAGGACGACACAGTCTTCTGGTTGAGGAACACTGACTGAGGACGACACAGTCTTCTGGCTGAGGTATACTCACTGACAACGATCCAGCCTGCAGGCTCACAGTATACTCACAGAGCAGGAATGAGTCGTCTGTCTCAGGTATGTTACCTTTGGACAGATTCCCTGAACGGTTTACTGTCAACTTTAGCAACGAAAACCAACGTATAGAAACAGCTGTCAGTGGGTGGAGATGCTGTGTAAACTTCCAGCTTTACCCGGCTCAAAGCAGCCCAGAAACGCCGCGATCTTTGACCTTAAAGAAAATCTCTACAATTCTGACAGAACTAACAAGAAAGTTTTAAATAACGAAAAAAAAATATTAAATGAATTGACTCCCAAAAAGCACACGTGAGGAGAGAAGAGACATGGATATATCAGGAACAGGTTGGGATAGAGATTGGGATGTTGTGGGATGGAAGAGGAGTATATGGTCGCAGAACATCCCAAGCAAAACAAAGCAAAATGATGGAAACACAACAGAGGGGGATTCGAACGAGGGGACTCACTCTGACACCACCAAGCCAGTCTCTTATACCTCATAACAGAACGGTCTATTGTCAAGAACTCTGATATACCAGTGATCCAACTACTCAACTACACATTTGGACTACCACACCACTGGTACCTCTGGACTACCACACACTGGTGGAGTCAACAAGGGAAGCAGACAGTGTGAGTCAACCAGGGAAGCAGACAGTGAGGAGTCAACAAGGGAAGCAGAAAGTGAGGAGTCAACAAGGGAAGCAGACAGTGTGAGTCAACAAGGGAAGCAGACAGTGAGGAGTCAACATGGGAAGCAGACAGTGTGAGTCAACAAGGGAAGCAGACAGTGAGGAGTCAACAAGGGAAGCAGACAGTGAGGAGTCAACAAAGGAAGCAGACAGTGAGGAGTCAACAAGGGAAGCAGACAGTGAGGAGTCAACAAGGGAAGCAGACAGTGAGGAGTCAACAAGGGAAGCAGACAGTGAGGAGTCAACAAGGGAAGCAGACAGTGAGGAGTCAACAAGGGAAGCAGACAGTGTGAGTCAACAAGGGAAGCAGACAGTGAGTCGTCAACAAGGGAAGCAGACAGTGAGGAGTCAACAAGGGAAGCAGACAGTGAGGAGTCAACAAGGGAAGCAGACAGTGAGGAGTCAAGAAGGGAAGCAGACAGTGAGGAGTCAACAAGGGAAGCAGACAGTGTGGAGTCAACAAGGGAAGCAGACAGTGAGGAGTCAACAAGGGAAGCAGACAGTGAGGAGTCAACAAGGGAAGCAGACAGTGAGGAGTCAACAAGGGAAGCAGACAGTGTGAGTCAACAAGGGAAGCAGACAGTGAGGAGTCAACAAGGGAAGCAGACAGTGAGGAGTCAACAAGGGAAGCTGACAGTGTGAGTCAACAAGGGAAGCAGACAGTGTGAGTCAACAAGGGAAGCAGACAGTGAGGAGTCAACAAGGGAAGCAGACAGTGAGGAGTCAACAAGGGAAGCAGACAGTGAGGAGTCAACAAGGGAAGCAGACAGTGAGGAGTCAACAAGGGAAGCAGACAGTGAGGAGTCAACAAGGGAAGCAGACAGTGAGGAGTCAACAAGGGAAGCAGGACAGTGAGGAGTCAACAAGGGAAGCAGACAGTGAGGAGTCAACAAGGGAAGCAGACAGTGTGAGTCAACAAGGGAAGCAGACAGTGAGGAGTCAACAAGGGAAGCAGACAGTGAGGAGTCAACAAGGGAAGCAGACAGTGAGGAGTCAACAAGGGAAGCAGACAGTGAGGAGTCAACAAGGGAAGCAGACAGTGAGGAGTCAACAAGGGAAGCAGACAGTGTGGAGTCAACAAGGGAAGCAGACAGTGAGGAGTCAACAAGGGAAGCAGACAGTGAGGAGTCAACAAGGGAAGCAGACAGTGAGGAGTCAACAAGGGAAGCAGACAGTGTGAGTCAACAAGGGAAGCAGACAGTGAGGAGTCAACAAGGGAAGCAGACAGTGAGGAGTCAACAAGGGAAGCTGACAGTGTGAGTCAACAAGGGAAGCAGACAGTGTGAGTCAACAAGGGAAGCAGACAGTGTGAGTCAACAAGGGAAGCAGACAGTGAGGAGTCAACAAGGGAAGCAGACAGTGAGGAGTCAACAAGGGAAGCAGACAGTGAGGAGTCAACAAGGGAAGCAGACAGTGAGGAGTCAACAAGGGAAGCAGACAGTGAGGAGTCAACAAGGGAAGCAGACAGTGAGGAGTCAACAAGGGAAGCAGACAGTGTGAGTCAACAAGGGAAGCAGACAGTGTGAGTCAACAAGGGAAGCAGACAGTGAGGAGTCAACAAGGGAAGCAGACAGTGAGGAGTCAACAAGGGAAGCAGACAGTGAGGAGTCAACAAGGGAAGCAGACATTGTAGAGTCAACAAGGGAAGCAGACAGTGTGAGTCAACAGGGAAGCAGACAGTGAGGAGTCAACAAGGGAAGCAGACAGTGAGGAGTCAACAAGGGAAGCAGACAGTGTGAGTCAACAAGGGAAGCAGACAGTGTGAGTCAACAAGGGAAGCAGACAGTGAGGAGTCAACAAGGGAAGCAGACAGTGAGGAGTCAACAAGGGAAGCAGACAGTGTGAGTCAACAAGGGAAGCAGACAGTGTGAGTCGAACAAGGGAAGCAGACAGTGAGGAGTCAACAAGGGAAGCAGACAGTGAGGAGTCAACAAGGGAAGCAGACAGTGAGGAGTCAACAAGGGAAGCAGACAGTGAGGAGTCAACAAGGGAAGCAGACAGTGAGGAGTCAACAAGGGAAGCAGACAGTGGAGAGTCAACAAGGGAAGCAGACAGTGTGAGTCAACAAGGGAAGCAGACAAGTGAGGAGTCAACAAGGGAAGCAGACAGTGAGGAGTCAACAAGGGAAGCAGACAGTGAGGAGTCAACAAGGGAAGCAGACAGTGAGGAGTCAACAAGGGAAGCAGACAGTGAGGAGTCAACAAGGGAAGCAGACAGTGAGGAGTCAACAAGGGAAGCAGACAGTGTGAGTCAACAAGGGAAGCAGACAGTGAGTCAACAAGGGAAGCAGACAGTGGGAGTCAACAAGGGAAGCAGACAGTGAGGAGTCAACAAGGGAAGCAGACAGTGAGGAGTCAACAAGGGAAGCAGACAGTGAGGAGTCAACAAGGGAAGCAGACAGTGAGAGTCAACAAGGGAAGCAGACAGTGAGGAGTCAACAAGGGAAGCAGACAGTGAGGAGTCAACAAGGGAAGCAGACAGTGAGGAGTCAACAAGGGAAGCAGACAGTGTGAGTCAACAAGGGAAGCAGACAGTGAGGAGTCAACAAGGGAAGCAGACAGTGATGAGTCAACAAGGGAAGCAGACAGTGAGGAGTCAACAAGGGAAGCAGACAGTGTGAGTCAACAAGGGAAGCAGACAGTGTGAGTCAACAAGGGAAGCAGACAGTGAGGAGTCAACAAGGGAAGCAGACAGTGAGGAGTCAACAAGGGAAGCAGACAGTGAGGAGTCAACAAGGGAAGCAGACAGTGAGGAGTCAACAAGGGAAGCAGACAGTGAGGAGTCAACAAGGGAAGCAGACAGTGTGAGTCAACAAGGGAAGCAGACAGTGTGAGTCAACAAGGGAAGCAGACAGTGAGGAGTCAACAAGGGAAGCAGACAGTGAGGAGTCAACAAGGGAAGCAGACAGTGAGGAGTCAACAAGGGAAGCAGACAGTGAGGAGTCAACAAGGGAAGCAGACAGTGAGGAGTCAACAAGGGAAGCAGACAGTGAGGAGTCAACAAGGGAAGCAGACAGTGTGAGTCAACAAGGGAAGCAGACAGTGATGAGTCAACAAGGGAAGCAGACAGTGAGGAGTCAACAAGGGAAGCAGACAGTGAGGAGTCAACAAGGGAAGCAGACAGTGAGGAGTCAACAAGGGAAGCAGACAGTGTGGAGTCAACAAGGGAAGCAGACAGTGAGGAGTCAACAAGGGAAGCAGACAGTGAGGAGTCAACAAGGGAAGCAGACAGTGAGGAGTCAACAAGGGAAGCAGACAGTGTGAGTCAACAAGGGAAGCAGACAGTGTGGAGTCAACAAGGGAAGCAGACAGTGAGGAGTCAACAAGGGAAGCAGACAGTGAGGAGTCAACAAGGGAAGCAGACAGTGTGAGTCAACAAGGGAAGCAGACAGTGAGGAGTCAACAAGGGAAGCAGACAGTGAGGAGTCAACAAGGGAAGCAGACAGTGAGGAGTCAACAAGGGAAGCAGACAGTGTGAGTCAACAAGGGAAGCAGACAGTGAGGAGTCAACAAGGGAAGCAGACAGTGAGGAGTCAACAAGGGAAGCAGACAGTGAGGAGTCAACAAGGGAAGCAGACAGTGTGAGTCAACAAGGGAAGCAGACAGTGAGGAGTCAACAAGGGAAGCAGACAGTGAGGAGTCAACAAGGGAAGCAGACAGTGAGGAGTCAACAAGGGAAGCAGACAGTGAGGAGTCAACAAGGGAAGCAGACAGTGAGGAGTCAACAAGGGAAGCAGACAGTGAGGAGTCAACAAGGGAAGCAGACAGTGTGAGTCAACAAGGGAAGCAGACAGTGAGGAGTCAACAAGGGAAGCAGACAGTGAGGAGTCAACAAGGGAAGCAGACAGTGAGGAGTCAACAAGGGAAGCAGACAGTGAGGAGTCAATAAGGGAAGCAGACAGTGAGGAGTCAACAAGGGAAGCAGACAGTGTGGAGTCAACAAGGGAAGCAGACAGTGAGGAGTCAACAAGGGAAGCAGACAGTGAGGAGTCAACAAGGGAAGCAGACAGTGAGGAGTCAACAAGGGAAGCAGACAGTGTGAGTCAACAAGGGAAGCAGACAGTGAGGAGTCAACAAGGGAAGCAGACAGTGAGGAGTCAACAAGGGAAGCTGACAGTGTGAGTCAACAAGGGAAGCAGACAGTGTGAGTCAACAAGGGAAGCAGACAGTGTGAGTCAACAAGGGAAGCAGACAGTGAGGAGTCAACAAGGGAAGCAGACAGTGAGGAGTCAACAAGGGAAGCAGACAGTGAGGAGTCAACAAGGGAAGCAGACAGTGAGGAGTCAACAAGGGAAGCAGACAGTGAGGAGTCAACAAGGGAAGCAGACAGTGAGGAGTCAACAAGGGAAGCAGACAGTGTGAGTCAACAAGGGAAGCAGACAGTGTGAGTCAACAAGGGAAGCAGACAGTGAGGAGTCAACAAGGGAAGCAGACAGTGAGGAGTCAACAAGGGAAGCAGACAGTGAGGAGTCAACAAGGGAAGCAGACATTGTGAGTCAACAAGGGAAGCAGACAGTGTGAGTCAACCAGGGAAGCAGACAGTGAGGAGTCAACAAGGGAAGCAGACAGTGAGGAGTCAACAAGGGAAGCAGACAGTGTGAGTCAACAAGGGAAGCAGACAGTGTGAGTCAACAAGGGAAGCAGACAGTGAGGAGTCAACAAGGGAAGCAGACAGTGAGGAGTCAACAAGGGAAGCAGACAGTGTGAGTCAACAAGGGAAGCAGACAGTGTGAGTCGACAAGGGAAGCAGACAGTGAGGAGTCAACAAGGGAAGCAGACAGTGAGGAGTCAACAAGGGAAGCAGACAGTGAGGAGTCAACAAGGGAAGCAGACAGTGAGGAGTCAACAAGGGAAGCAGACAGTGAGGAGTCAACAAGGGAAGCAGACAGTGGAATCAACAAGGGAAGCAGACAGTGTGAGTCAACAAGGGAAGCAGACAATGAGGAGTCAACAAGGGAAGCAGACAGTGAGGAGTCAACAAGGGAAGCAGACAGTGAGGAGTCAACAAGGGAAGCAGACAGTGAGGAGTCAACAAGGGAAACAGACAGTGAGGAGTCAACAAGGGAAGCAGACAGTGAGGAGTCAACAAGGGAAGCAGACAGTGAGGAGTCAACAAGGAAAGCAGACAGTGAGGAGTCAACAAGGGAAGCAGACAGTGTGAGTCAACAAGGGAAGCAGACAGTGAGGAGTCAACAAGGGAAGCAGACAGTGAGGAGTCAACAAGGGAAGCAGACAGTGAGGAGTCAACAAGGGAAGCAGACAGTGTGAGTCAACAAGGGAAGCAGACAGTGTGAGTCAACAAGGGAAGCAGACAGTGAGGAGTCAACAAGGGAAGCAGACAGTGAGGAGTCAACAAGGGAAGCAGACAGTGAGGAGTCAACAAGGGAAACAGACAGTGAGGAGTCAACAAGGGAAGCAGACAGTGAGGAGTCAACAAGGGAAGCAGACAGTGAGGAGTCAACAAGGAAAGCAGACAGTGAGGAGTCAACAAGGGAAGCAGACAGTGTGAGTCAACAAGGGAAGCAGACAGTGAGGAGTCAACAAGGGAAGCAGACAGTGAGGAGTCAACAAGGGAAGCAGACAGTGAGGAGTCAACAAGGGAAGCAGACAGTGTGAGTCAACAAGGGAAGCAGACAGTGTGAGTCAACAAGGGAAGCAGACAGTGAGGAGTCAACAAGGGAAGCAGACTGTGAGGAGTCAACAAGGGAAGCAGACAGTGAGGAGTCAACAAGGGAAGCAGACAGTGAGGAGTCAACAAGGGAAGCAGACAGTGAGGAGTCAACAAGGGAAGCAGACAGTGTGAGTCAACAAGGGAAGCAGACAGTGAGGAGTCAACAAGGGAAGCAGACAGTGAGGAGTCAACAAGGGAAGCAGACAGTGAGGAGTCAACAAGGGAAGCAGACAGTGAGGAGTCAACAAGGGAAGCAGACAGTGAGGAGTCAACAAGGGAAGCAGACAGTGAGGAGTCAACAAGGGAAGCAGACAGTGAGGAGTCAACAAGGGAAGCAGACAGTGTGAGTCAACAAGGGAAGCAGACAGTGAGGAGTCAACAAGGGAAGCAGACAGTGAGGAGTCAACAAGGGAAGCAGACAGTGAGGAGTCAACAAGGGAAGCAGACAGTGAGGAGTCAACAAGGGAAGCAGACAGTGAGGAGTCAACAAGGGAAGCAGACAGTGAGGAGTCAACAAGGGAAGCAGACGGTGAGGAGTCAACAAGGGAAGCAGACAGTGTGGAGTCAACAAGGGAAGCAGACAGTGTGGAGTCAACAAGGGAAGCAGACAGTGAGGAGTCAACAAGGGAAGCAGACAGTGAGGAGTCAACAAGGGAAGCAGACAGTGAGGAGTCAACAAGGGAAGCAGACAGTGAGGAGTCAACAAGGGAAGCAGACAGTGAGGAGTCAACAAGGGAAGCAGACAGTGAGGAGTCAACAAGGGAAGCAGACAGTGAGGAGTCAACAAGGGAAGCAGACAGTGAGGAGTCAACAAGGGAAGCAGACAGTGTGGAGTCAACAAGGGAAGCAGACAGTGAGGAGTCAACAAGGGAAGCAGACAGTGAGGAGTCAACAAGGGAAGCAGACAGTGAGGAGTCAAGAAGGGAAGCAGACAGTGTGAGTCAACAAGGGAAGCAGACAGTGAGGAGTCAACAAGGGAAGCAGACAGTGTGGAGTCAACAAGGGAAGCAGACAGTGTGGAGTCAACAAGGGAAGCAGACAGTGTGAGTCAACAAGGGAAGCAGACAGTGAGGAGTCAACAAGGGAAGCAGACAGTGAGGAGTCAACAAGGGAAGCAGACAGTGTGGAGTCAACAAGGGAAGCAGACAGTGTGGAGTCAACAAGGGAAGCAGACAGTGTGGAGTCAACAAGGGAAGCAGACAGTGTGAGTCAACAAGGGAAGCAGACAGTGTGGAGTCAACAAGGGAAGCAGACAGTGTGAGTCAACAAGGGAAGCAGACAGTGTGAGTCAACAAGGGAAGCAGACAGTGACAGCCTCACCACATTGCGTCACACAACAAAGAAAGTCAAGCAGGAAACAAACATCACAAAAGTTCAGTTCCAATCTTTCACTTTTGGCTTAAATGTCCAGATTATCTAATGCTGATGACCCTCTACTTCCACCAGTGTTAGTGTGAGTGATCACAGTGTTACAGTGTGAGGCCAGTGTTAGTGTGAGTGATCACAGTGTTACACAGTGTGAGGCCAGTGTTAGTGTGAGTGATCACAGTGTTACACAGTGTGTGGTCAGTGTTAGTGTGAGTGATCACAGTGTTACACAGTGTGTGGTCAGTGTTAGTGTGAGTGATCACAGTGTTACACAGTGTGTGGTCAGTGTTAGTGTGAGTGATCACAGTGTTACACAGTGTGTGGTCAGTGTTAGTGTGAGTGATCACAGTGTTACACAGTGTGAGACCAGTGTTAGTGTGAGTGATCACAGTGTTACACAGTGTGAGGCCAGTGTTAGTGTGAGTGATCACAGTGTTACACAGTGTGAGGACAGTGTTAGTGTGAGTGATCACAGTGTTACACAGTGTGAGGCCAGTGTTAGTTTGAGTGATCACAGTGTTACAGTGTGTGGTCAGTGTTAGTGTGAGTGATCACAGTGTTACAGTGTGTGAGGTCAGTGTTAGTTTGAGTGATCATAGTGTTACACAGTGTGAGGCCAGTGTGAGTGATCACAGTGTTACACAGTGTGAGGCCAGGGTTAGTGTGAGTGATCACAGTGTTACACAGTGTGAGGCCAGTGTCAGCTTCAGTGATCACAGTGTTACACAGTGTGAGGCCAGTGTCAGCTTCAGTGATCACAGTGTTACACAGTGTGAGGCCAGTGTCAGCTTCAGTGATCATAGTGTTACACAGTGTGAGGCCAGTGTCAGCTTCAGTGATCATAGTGTTACACAGTGTGAGGCCAGTGTTAGCTTCAGTGATCACAGTGTTACACAGTGTGAGGCCAGTGTCAGCTTCAGTGATCACAGTGTTACACAGTGTGAGGCCAGTGTCAGCTTCAGTGATCACAGTGTTACACAGTGTGAGGCCAGTGTCAGCTTCAGTGATCACAGTGTTACACAGTGTGAGACCAGTGTCAGCTTCAGTGATCACAGTGTGAGGTCAGTGTCAGCTTCAGTGATCACAGTGTTATACAGTGTGAGGCCAGTGTTAGCTTCAGTGATCACAGTGTGAGGTCAGTGTCAGCTTCAGTGATCACAGTGTTATACAGTGTGAGGCCAGTGTTAGCTTCAGTGATCACAGTGTTACACAGTGTCAGGCCAGTGTCAGCTTCAGTGATCACAGTGTGAGGCCAGTGTCAGCTTCAGTGATCACAGTGTTACACAGTGTGAGGCCAGTGTCAGCTTCAGTGATCACAGTGTTACACAGTGTGAGGCCAGTGTCAGCTTCAGTGATCACAGTGTTACACAGTGTGAGGCCAGTGTCAGCTTCAGTGATCACAGTGTTACACAGTGTGAGGCCAGTGTCAGCTTCAGTGATCACAGTGTTACACAGTGTGAGGCCAGTGTCAGCTTCAGTGATCACAGTGTGAGGCCAGTGTCAGCTTCAGTGATCACAGTGTGAGGCCAGTGTCAGCTTCAGTGATCACGGTGTTACAAAGTGTGAGGCCAGTGTTAGCTTCAGTGATCACAGTGTGAGGCCAGTGTCAGCTTCAGTGATCACAGTGTGAGGCCAGTGTCAGCTTCAGTGATCACAGTGTTACACAGTGTGAGGCCAGTGTTAGCTTAAGTGATCACAGTCATACACAGTGTGAGGCCAGTGTCAGCTTCAGTGATCACAGTGTGAGGCCAGTGTCAGCTTCAGTGATCACAGTCTTACACATTGTGAGGCCAATGTCAGCTTCAGTGATCACAGTGTGAGGCCAGTGTCAGCTTCAGTGATCACAGTGTGAGGCCAGTGTCAGCTTCAGTGATCACAGTGTTACACAGTGTGAGGCCAGTGTCAGCTTCAGTGATCACAGTGTGAGGCCAGTGTCAGCTTCAGTGATCACAGTGTGAGGCCAGTGCCAGCTTCAGTGATCACAGTGTTACACAGGGTGAGGCCAGTGTCAGCTTCAGTGATCAAAGTGTTACACAGTGTGAGGCCAGTGTCAGCTTCAGTGATCACAGTGTGAGGCCAGTGTCAGCTTCAGTGATCACAGTGTGAGGCCAGTGCCAGCTTCAGTGATCACAGTGTTACACAGTGTGAGGCCAGTGTCAGCTTCAGTGATCAAAGTGTTACACAGTGTGAGGCCAGTGTCAGCTTCAGTGATCACAGTGTGAGGCCAGTGTCAGCTTCAGTGATCACAGTGTGAGGCCAGTGCCAGCTTCAGTGATCACAGTGTTACACAGTGTGAGGCCAGTGTCAGCTTCAGTGATCATAGTGTTACACAGTGTGAGGCCAGTGTCAGCTTCAGTGATCACAGAGTTACACAGTGTGAGGCCAGTGTCAGCTTCAGTGATCACAGTGTTACACAGTGTGAGGCCAGTGTCAGCTTCAGTGATCACAGAGTTACACAGTGTGAGGCCAGTGTCAGTTTCAGTGATCACAGTGTGAGGCCAGTGTCAGCTTCAGTGATCACAGTGTGTGGCCAGTGTCAGCTTCATTGATCACAGTGTTACACAGTGTGAGGCCAGTGTCAGCTTCAGTGATCACAGTGTGAGGCCAGTGTCAGCTTCAGTGATCACAGTGTGTGGCCAGTGTCAGCTTCAGTGATCACAGTGTTACACAGTGTGTGGCCAGTGTCAGCTTCAGTGATCAAAGTGTTACACAGTGTGAGGCCAGTGTCAGCTTCAGTGATCACAGTGTGAGGCCAGTGTCAGCTTCAGTGATCACAGTGTGAGGCCAGTGTCAGCTTCAGTGATCACAGTGTTACACAGTGTGAGGCCAGTGTCAGCTTCAGTGATCACAGTGTTACACAGTGTGAGGCCAGTGTCATGTTCAGTGATCACAGTGTTACACAGAGTGAGGCCAGTGTCAGCTACAGTGATCACAGTGTTACACAGTGTGAGGCCAGTGTCATCTTCAGTGATCACAGTGTTACACAGAGTGAGGCCAGTGTCAGCTTCAGTGATCACAGTGTTACACAGTGTGAGGCCAGTGTCAGCTTCAGTGATCACAGTGTTACACAGTGTGAGGCCAGTGTCAGCTTCAGTGATCACAGTGTTACACAGAGTGAGGCCAGTGTCAGCTTCAGTGATCACAGTGTGAGGCCAGTGTCAGCTTCAGTGATCACAGTGTGAGGCCAGTGTCAGCTTCAGTGATCACAGTGTTACACAGTGTGAGGCCAGTGTCAGCTTCAGTGATCACAGTGTTACACAGTGTGAGGCCAGTGTCAGCTTCAGTGATCACAGTGTTACACAGTGTGAGGCCAGTGTCAGCTTCAGTGATCACAGTGTTACACAGAGTGAGGCCAGTGTCAGCTTCAGTGATCATAGTGTTACACAGTGTGATGCCAGTGTCAGCTTCAGTGATCACAGTGTTGCACAGTGTGAGGCCAGTTTGAGTGCCTCATCCTGGCGTTACATGTAATGATGTCAGCTCCCTGAAATGTAAGAAGAGAGACTGATACATTATTTACAATGAAGGATTCACTACCACTTTGATATTGGTAATAACTATCAGTATTATGGTGTATATGTGAGGTGCTGCGAGGCCTGATAACAACTGGTAAATATTTACCATCATAACATGTTTACTGATTCAGCTAGTGCCCCGCCAATGTTATTCACTCAGTAGTGTTATTGTGGCAACGACAATGTATTATTTGCCATTATACATGTTACTGAAGTAGCAAATGTTTCAATATATGCATGATATCTAGTGACCGCAGGAGTCAGTACAATGTATTAATACATCAGAAGAAATGTTCCATTCATTTCCTGTACAGTTTCTATATGGTAGCATCTTCACCCCATACATATACGTCTGTTCTAAACAAATAGGGGTCGGACATAGGCTGGTCGGGGTAGGTCTAACTTAAATTCTATAACATATATCAGTTTATAACGTACTATTTTCTAGAACCAAAATTATATAGTTTAGTGAAATCCGGGTTTGAAAAGCCGTAGAGTTTACATAAAATTCTACATCTGTACAAACTTTAACCCCATCTCTGCTGTCAAAACTGTATTGGTCGAAACACTCAGGTCTGATAGGAAAGAAATTACTGACTCCCAACGACCTGAAAGTACTAGTATAAAAAAAGCTATGATTTGTTCAGATCGGAAACCTATATCTATGGGCAGCACAAAACGTCCACTAGACTGTGCGACACAGTGGTTGCAAGGATCAGGTTGGGTTACCGTTACCTGTGGCAGGTGGCTACCGTTACCTGGGGCAGGTGGCTACCGTTACCTGTGGCAGGTGGCTGCAGGTGACGGATCTCCCAATCCTGAGCACTCCAGGTGCAACCTCTGTGAGCAGGAACTGCGGCATGATCTCCCGCACTACATCACTGAATGCCCAGTTATTAGACCATTCAGACCAGTTGGCATGAGGTACCCGGAGCTTTGCAAATACTTTATTCACTCTCGTATTCTTGAAGATATCCTCACAGTGTACCCAAAATTTGCCTGTGCAGGCTGTTAAACACATGGCTCTGTATGACTAACCATCCTGCGAGATGGGGACTTGTATTACCACTGTTACCTTATTCACTCCTGTGTTGTTGATATCCTCAAAATGCATCAGGAGTCTGCCAGTGCAGACTGCCTATCACATGCCTCTGTATGACTAACCATCCTGTGTGATGGGGATTTTTTAGCATCACCTAGTTAGCTTTTTTTGACACATAGTACTCCACTTCATATAGTCTAGGGTAGCTACACTAATGCAGATTTACCTCATGTATTAATAAAAAAAAGTAGAAACTTTCTTGATGAGTTACGCGAGTGGGAAGTTAATTACAGTGATAAAGACAAGATGGATACATAGACGGACAGAAAGATGGGTAGATAGATGGATAGTTGTATGGATAGATAGATGGATGGATAGATCGAGAAATGTATTGATGGATAAATGTATAGATTGACAGATTGATATATAGACAGATGGATACATGGATGGAAAGAGGATTTGACGGATTGATAGATAGATAGATGAACGAATAGGTAAATGGATGGACAGATAGATGAATAGATAGATGGATCGATAAAGGAATGGATAGATATATGGATTGACAAATATATGAATTGATAGACTGATAGATAAATGGATAGATAAATAAAGAGATAAATGGATGGGTAGATAGATCGATGGATAAATGGATAGATGGATGGATAAATGTATGAATGGGTAGATGGATAGATAGAATACAGACAAAGACCTGTGCAACGCCGAATAAACCCCCAATAAACTATATGAGAGAATGGCTGTTTGCAGGGTGATTGATTAGTGTCTAGCAAGTGTCAGGGGACAGTAGGGGTCGTCCCCTATAGGACTATTATTTGAGAAGGCTCTAGGGTCTTATTTCCAATCCCAGCGACTCCTGTGACATATATACTATGGGTGTAATTATCCTAAATGGAAGACACTAACAACGAATAATTCAACAATTAAACAATAATTATTTCAACAATACATGTATATCAAAACGTTTCAAGGCTTTGTCAATATTTTCGAACTCCTAAAAATATAGTAAACATAATATTTTTTGCCCGGAGTTTCCTAGTGCATATTTAGATATAATATGTACGATGTGCTTTGCTAAGGCAAACTTAGTGGGTAATAAAGCCCTACTCATCGTCTAGCCTTCACGTGCCCATTCGGGGACTGTCAACCCCAACGAGCTCAATATATAGGCAAGACAACAATATCCCATTTCAAGACGCCT
This sequence comes from Procambarus clarkii, assembly GCF_040958095.1. NCBI lineage: Eukaryota > Metazoa > Arthropoda > Malacostraca > Decapoda > Cambaridae > Procambarus > Procambarus clarkii. Next base: position 61,716,824 of record NC_091152.1, on the reverse strand, counting down.
AACAGTGCACTAGCTGCAAGGTCCTATTAAAGAACATAAAATCCTTATTCATAACCAGACCATCACCAGAAATATTCTCACAAACAAAACCAGCGTGTCGAAAGACACATAAGCCTACAAACGTTTGGTCAAACGTCACTAAACATAAGCCTCCCCCCCCCCCTCCTTTTCGGTCTCTTATTTTTACCCTTCTCTTATTCTATATCACCTCACTTTATGGGGCCACGTGAGCAACACATATGTGAACAAGCTTGAATGGTCCCCAAGCCAATATGCAACTGAAAACTCCACCCCCCCCCCCCATAAGGATTCAAACCAAATTTGCCCGGAGCACTGCAACTGGCTTACCCATGGACAGATAAAAAGACATTCTTCGATAAATATAGATAATAAGAACATCAGCAGCTGCAATAATATAAAGCATTACCAGCGCCAAACATCTGGAGCTGGAATATCTCCAAATATATCTCCTGAATATACTAGCACTGTAGTTTATCTTGCGTATATATTATACCCAATTATACACTGTAGTATAATTGGGATGGTTAATATCATAACCAAGAAAAAATAAGAGTACTTGTGTTTTATCAATGAGAATATGAGGTTCATCAATGAGAATATGAGGTTCATCAATGAGAATATGAGATTCATCAATGATTATGTGAGATCAATCAATGAGTTAATGAGGTCTATCAATAGGCATGTGAGGTCCAACAATGAGTGTTTGATTGATAGAATAGAGAAAGATACAACGTCCAATATCAGGAACGTTAGAAGGAAAGAAAGTATATTGACACTACGGAAAAAATGTGCATCATAGACCTCAAGGAAAAACTTCCTCAGCATTAGAGTTGTAAATAAATGCAGCGAGTTAGATGGGGAAATAGATGAAGGCATGTCAGTACACATGTTTTATACCAAATACTTTAGAAAATGCAAGAAAAGTCACTGCAATAACCGACTGCTCGAGTGCAGGGCTCTAGAGCTGAAACTCGACCCTGAGAGCTGATTCAAGAAAGCGCTTAGGCAAGTATAATAAAGTAGATCATGCATAAATAGCGAACACGACTCAGGTGTTCAAAATGAGAACACACACAATTAAGACACAGTTAAGAGAACACAAGCAACAAGCACACTCACTGAGGAAGACATTCAACAGCTTAAATTACATTAATATAAAAGGTTGAGTATAATTCTCTGCTTTAAAACTGTCATGGCGTCCGTTTCCACACATAAAAGGTTTCTGCCTCTTGAACGAAATTAACATTATCCTAATTAGCAGACCTCAGGATGAAAGCCTCATTATTACTTAAGAAACCACTTTATTTTTTGTAAGTGTGGCAAACCATTAAATAAGTATCAGTTATTCACATATGTTTCAGAGACGCGTAATATTATTCCAACCAAAATAGTAATATTCTTATTCATTTTGAATACTCACGAACGTATAAGAGAATAACAAGTTTTCCTTCCCATTAATTCCAGGCATCACCGACACGCTGCACTACAGTCAATAGTGTACTGTCTACTTGATAAGATGATAGTACTTATTTTAACTATTTAGTGGAACGTACCAATGTGGAGTGAAGAACCACTAGTAAACCTTCTTTTGGAATAATTTACAGAGTTCGTAAAAAGTAAATATTAGAGCCAAACTTAACTATTTCTAGGCCTAGTATATAGCAAATATATGTACTATATTAGGCCGAGGACAGTGAGAATTAGGCCGAGGACAGTGTGTATTAGGCCTAGGAATGATAGGAGACGTTTGGGTCAGTCAGCTTTACATAGTTATGTTGCTGATGAAAAAGAAAAAGTTTCCGGTTTGTCTAAATTCAATATTGCAAAAGTCTACATTTTGTTGGTCCATCACTATATATAGGAACTATTTGGTGGAAAGTACCAATAAGTACTTCCATTTAAGGAGTCTGGGCTGCAACATCCAGCTGCAAACATTACCACGCAATCTTGCACAATCAATAAGATAATATATATTGAACATAACAAAGGAACATCATGATTGTTGACATCGCTCATTGTGCTTGTTGGATTTCATCAAAGTTCAAAATTGACTTCAACTTTAAAGTTATCAACTTTCTAAGTAATGCACAGAAGAGGAAAGTTTAAATTGCTTATCAGTAAGTTGCTGAAGCATGGAAATTTGTTTTAACACTTCTCATGGCATAGTTTACTAGGCCATAACAACCCAGTGTCACTGGGCTAGCTTGGCCCCCCCCAGGGCCAGTCTCACTGGGCAAGCTTGGCCTCCCAGGGCCAGTCTTACTGAGCTTGGCCACCAGAACCAGTGTCACTGGGCTTGGCCACCAGGACCAGTGTCACTGGGCTTGGCCACCAGGAACAGTGTCACTGGGCTTGGCCACCAGGACCAGTGTCACTGGGCTTGGCCACCAGGACCAGTGTCACTGGGCTAGCTTGGCCACCAGGAACAGTGTCACTGGGCTTGGCCACCAGGAACAGTGTCACTGGGCTTGGCCACCAGGACCAGTGTCACTGGGCTTGGCCACCACGACCAGTGTCAATGGGCTTGGCCACCAGGACCAGTGTCACTGGGCTTGGCCGTCAGGACCAGTGTCACTGGGCTTGGCCACCAGGACCAGTGTCACTGGGCTTGGCCACCAGGACCAGTGTCACTGGGCTTGGCCACCAGGACCAGTGTCACTGGGCTTGGCCACCAGGACCAGTGTCACTGGGCTTGGCCACCAGGACCAGTGTCACTGGGCTTGGCCACCAGGACCAGTGTCACTGGGCTTGGCCACCACGACCAGTGTCAATGGGCTTGGCCACCAGGACCAGTGTCAATGAGCTTGGCCACCAGGACCAGTGTCAATGAGCTTGGCCACCAGGACCAGTGTCACTGGGCTTGGCCACCAGGACCAGTGTCACTGGGCTTGGCCACCAGGACCAGTGTCACTTGGCTTGGCCTTCAAGACATTCTTACTCCTCACTTACTGACGACAGTAACGACTACTGGCCTGAGATCACGGTACACAGTAGCTAAGTGATCCCTACATACTGATGACTGAGTGACAACCAACGGCCTCAGAACACGGTGCATAGTAGCTACATAACTGGGTACACAGTAACTAATTACACATTACGACGACTGTGATCTCAGTTCAGAGTAGCCAAACTATCACAACTACTAAATTTAACTATTATGATTATGAGGTATTATATTAAATAAATTCTAAGAAAATTCTATGTGATAAATTCAAGTAAGCTTATTTATATAAAAAAAAAAGTTAAGTTTTCTTTAAAAAAAAAAAATCGGTTTTTATGCAAAACTATCAGGTGAATTTAAGTAACTTAAAAATTACTTTAAAATTTATACCTTGTTTTATATATAATTTTACATTCTTATATAAATTAGTATTTTTGCTGAAAATTTATTTTAATTAAGAAGATAAAAATATTATTTATTTGCGTGTCTTCCTTCACTTCTGAGGAAGACTGTAGGATTAATTTTTAACACATATTTAAAGGGTAACGATAATATTCACAATATATTGTGATCATTCATTGTTTCGAGAGAAGTGCGATGCTGGAAGATGACCATTTGTTGATGGGTCATGACTATAGGCGCACCCTTTCTCTCCTCTTCTAAACCTTCTTTCTTTTTATACACTGGTGGTCAGGGCTCCAGATAACGGTAGATGACAGATAATGGATGGCTATAGATAATGGAAGAAAAAGAAGGGTAGGATTATTTATAGCAGTTGATGACGAAGGAAGAAGACTGTTGATAATGGTGGATGCATTAGTGCAGAAACAGCTGCCATTCCCAGGTGGATGAGGTCAACACAGTGAGGAAGTCTTACATGGAAGATTAGCGTGAACGTGAGGAAATGATTAACTAGAGGCGAGGGTGGAGTTGACCCAGCTGGCTGGTTGTGAGGAGATGAGTAACGGTGATCACAGTAAACACTAAATACTGACATTGTACAAGATATGGTGACCTTACTGTGCTTCAAACGTAATGATGTGCTGAGATTTACAGACCAGACACAAGGTATTATAGACTACAATGAAAATGTGCGTGCTATTGGAGGCAGAATGTTTGGAAAAAGTCCTATAAGTTGATGCGAGACTGATCTTACTCACTCATTTCTATCCTTCACTTGAAACAATATAACTATCTCCTTTCTTATACTCACCTCATCATATCTCATATCGTCATATACATATCTCGTCATGGTAATTTGTTTAAAAAATTAAAAATATTTCTAAACCTAAAGTTTCCCAGGCCTTTTATGAACTTAAGTTAAATCACTTTGAATCTACTGTTTCTGGTTATATTTATTGATGCATCTATCTACAGTTTATTAGTTAGTCTGTTTATTTGATTCTCCAAGGTTGGAAGTCACATGTTTGAGGTTAGCTTCATTAAACTTCACAGGATTAATGCATATTTTGTGGTGTCATATTAGAGCCAGCGGAGGCTAAGGGCTCCCTGTGATGGAGAACACGGGCCCGTCCTTCACACAGTCTGTAGATGTGAAATGTTCTGACCTGAGTCCATAGACTTTACCATTAGTATAAATAAGAACATTCTTGGTGCCCCAAGATGCACAAGAATCATAAACATGAGGGAAGAACTGAAGCTTCCAACCATACTAGAGAGAATCATGCAAGTCAACACTACATTTTGCCTTAAAGTCATGAGACCCGACGTCTCCTGCATTGCTTAGAGAAAAATTATTTAGTGCTGTTAACACCCTTTTGACTGGTGCCGACATACCAACTCACTCCTTTTATGATAATTGGCTGAGCAACAATGCCTACAATCTCAATAAACTTAACATTCCTTTTAAGTGCAATCTACCTGTCTCTGATATTCCTCTTTATCTGTACCCCCCCATTCAAGTATCATACACACCTGTCAACAAGAAAGATAATGAGAATCTTGCTCTTCTCAAAGCTGTCACACTCGAAACAATTGTCTCCTCCATCGAGAATTTAAAATCTCACGAGCACTGTGTCTACACCGACGGCTCAGTCCAATCCTCTACTAGACGGACTGCAACAGCATGTAGGTTTTATAGAAATAATATTTGCACAAAGACTGTCAGTGTCAGGTTAAACAACTGGCTGACCTCCACACAAGCAGAACTAGCAGCATTACAACTAGCTACCAGTACATGAAATATCATTGGAGGAGGAATAATATTCTGTGATATAAAGTCTGCTCTTCAAGCAATCGAAAACTTCTCCTGAAAGACCGACAGCAAGAACCTCATACTACCAATTATAAATGACCTAATTGCTGCACAGAGTAAAGGGTCTCGAATCTCCTTTGTATGGATACCTTCACACACAAATATAACCCATCATAATGAGACAGACATTGCAGCCAAATTAGCGTGCAACAAAGATGAAGTTTAATTAGATCTAGATATCCCCATCTCTGCTGTCAAAACTGTATTGGTCCAAACACTCAGGTCTGATAGGAAAGAAATTACTTACTCCCAACGACCTGAAAGTACTAGTATAAAAAGATATGTATGATTTATTCAAATCTGAAACCTATATCTATGGGCAGCACAAAACGTCCACCAGACTGTGCGACACAGTGGTTGCAAGGATCAGGTTGGGTTACCGTTACCTGTGGCAGGTGGCTACCGTTACCTGTGGCAGGTGGCTACCGTTACCTGTGGCAGGTGGCTACAGGTGACGGATCTCCCAATCCTGAGCACTCCAGTTGCAAACTCTGTGAGCAGGAACTGCGGCACGATCTCCCACACTACATCACCGAATGCCCAGTTATTAGACCTTTCAGGCCAGTTGGCATGAGGTACCTGGAGCTTTGCAATTACTTTTTTCACTCTCGTATTCTTGAAGATATCTTCACATTTTACCCAAAATTTGCCAGTGCAGGCTACTAAACATATGGCCTTGTATGACTAACCATCCTGCGAGATGGGGACTTTTATTACCACTGCTGCCTTATTCACTCTTGTGTTGGTGATATCCTCAAAATGCTTCCGGAGTCTGCCAGTGCAGACTGCCTATCACATGCCTAACCATCTTTCTGTGTGAATGGGATTTTTTAGCATCACCTAGTTAGCTTTTTTGGCACACTGTACTCCACTTCATATAGTCTAGGGTAGCTGCACTAATGCAGATGTACCTCATGTATTAAAAAAAATCCATCAGGGGTTGTGAGGCGACACGAACCCGCGACCTTGCCATTGCCAGCCACATACGTGACCAGTGTATGGCGGCTGATTGTGATATACATCCAATCATGTATATCACGTTAGTGTGACTTTCTGTGTATATTTGAACAAATTTTGTGGTTTCAGATTTTAACTTTCGAAACATATGTTCAGATGACAGATTTCCATTCTGTGCACAACCTTAAGGTACAGTGAAGGAGATGGTGTGAGGGAGGAATGGCTATAGTGTCAGGGAAGACATAGAGGTTAGGGATGGTGAGGCATGTGTGTGTGCTGGGAGGGTGGGGATGGTGAGGCATGTGTGTGTGTGTGTGTGTTGGGAGGGTGGGGATGGTGAGGCATGTGTGTGATGGGAGGGTGGGGATGGTGAGGCATGTGTGTGTGTTGGGAGGGTGGGGATGGTGAGGCATGTGTGTGTGTTGGGAGGGTGGGGATGGTGAGGCATGTGTGTGTGTTGGGAGGGTGGGGATGGTGAGGCATGTGTGTGTGTGGGGATAGTGAGGCATGTGTGTGTGTTGGGAGGGTGGGGATGGTGAGGCATGTGTGTGTGTTGGGAGGGTGGGGATGGTGAGGCATGTGTGTGTGCTGGGAGGGTAGGGATGGTGAGGCATATGTGTGTGTGTGTTGGGAGGGTGGGGATGGTGAGGCATGTGTGTGTGTTGGGAGGGTGGGGATGGTGAGGCATGTGTGTGTGTTGGGAGGTGGGGATGGTGAGGCATGTGTGTGTGTGTGTTGGGAGGGTGGGGATGGTGAGGCATGTGTGTGTTGGGAGGGTGAGGATGGTGAGGCATGTGTGTGTTGGGAGGGTGGGGATGGTGAGGCATGTGTGTGTGTTGGGAGGGTGAGGATGGTGAGGCATGTGTGTGTGCTGGGAGGGTGGGGATGGTGAGGCATGTGTGTGTGTTGGGAGGGTGGGGATGGTGAGGCATGTGTGTGTGTTGGGAGGGTGGGGATGGTGAGGCATGTGTGTGTGTTGGGAGGGTGGGGATGGTGAGGCATGTGTGTGTGCTGGGAGGGTGGGGATGGTGAGGCATGTGTGTGTGTTGGGAGGGTGGGGATGGTGAGGCTTGTGTGTGTGTTGGGAGGGTGGGGATGGTGAGGCATGTGTGTGTGTGTGTGTGTTGGGAGGGTGGGGATTGTGAGGCATGTGTGTGTGTGTGTGTGTGTTGGGAGGGTGGGGATGGTGAGGCATGTGTGTGTGTTGGGAGGGTGGGGATGGCTAGGCATGTGTGTGTACTCACCTAGTTGTACTCACCTAGTTGTGTTTGCGGGGGTTGAGCTCTGGCTCTTTGGTCCCGCCTCTCAACCGTCAATCAACAGGTGTACAGATTCCTGAGCCTATCGGGCTCTGTCATATCTACACTTGAAACTGTGTATGGAGTCAGCCTCCACCACATCACCCCCTAATGCATTCCATTTGTCAACCACTCTGACACTAAAAAAGTTCTTTCTAATATCTCTGTGGCTCATTTGGGCACTCAGTTTCCACCTGTGTCCCCTTGTGCGTGTTCCCCTTGTGTTAAATAGACTGTCTTTATCTACCCTATCAATCCCCTTCAGAATCTTGAATGTGGTGATCATGTCCCCCCTAACTCTTCTGTCTTCCAGCGAAGTGAGGTTTAATTCCCGTAGTCACTCCTCGTAGCTCATACCTCTCAGCTCGGGTACTAGTCTGGTGGCAAACCTTTGAACCTTTTCCAGTTTAGTCTTATCCTTGACTAGATATGGACTCCATGCTGGGGCTGCATACTCCAGGATTGGCCTGACATATGTGGTATACAAAGTTCTGAATGATTCTTTACACAAGTTTCTGAATGCCGTTCGTATGTTGGCCAGCCTGGCATATGCCGCTGATGTTATCCGCTTGATATGTGCTGCAGGAGACAGGTCTGGCGTGATATCAACCCCCAAGTCTTTTTCCTTCTCTGACTCCTGAAGAATTTCCTCTCCCAGATTTCTTGTATCTGGCCTCCTGCTCCCTACACCTATCTTCATTACATTACATTTGGTTGGGTTAAACTCTAACAACCATTTGTTCGACCATTCCTTCAGCTTGTCTAGGTCTTCTTGAAGCCTCAAACAGTCCTCTTCTGTTTTAATCCTTCTCATAATTTTAGCATCGTCCGCAAACATTGAGAGAAATGAATCGATACCCTCCGGGAGATCATTTACATATATCAGAAACAAGATAGGACCGAGTACAGAGCCCTGTGGGACTCCACTGGTGACTTCACGCCAATCGGAGGTCTCACCCCTCACCGTAACTCTCTGCTTCCTATTGCTTAGATACTCCCTTATCCACTGGAGCACCTTACCAGCTACACCTGCCTGTCTCTCCAGCTTATGTACCAGCCTCTTATGCGGTACTGTGTCAAAGGCTTTCCGACAATCCAAGAAAATGCAGTCCGCCCAGCCCTCTCTTTCTTGCTTAATCTGTGTCACCTGATCGTAGAATTCAATCAAGCCTGTAAGGCAAGATTTACCCTCCCTGAATCCATGTTGGCGATTTGTCACGAAGTCCCTTCTCTCCAGATGTGTTACCAGGTTTTTTCTCACGAACTTCTCCATCACCTTGCATGGTATACAAGTCAAGGACACTGGCCTGTAGTTCAGTGCCTCTTGTCTGTCGCCCTTTTTGTATATTGGGACCACATTCGCCGTCTTCCATATTTCTGGTAGGTCTCCCGTCTCTAGTGATTTACTATACACTATGGAGAGTGGCAAGCAAAGTGCCTCTGCACACTCTTTCAGTACCCATGGTGAGATCCCATCTGGACCAACCGCCTTTCTAACATCCAGATCCAGCAGGTGTCTCTTGACCTCCTCTCTCGTAATTTCGAACTCCTCCAAGGCCGCCTGGTTTACCTCCCTTTCTCCTAGCACATTGACCTCACCCTGTTCTATTGTGAAGACCTCCTGGAACCTCTTGTTGAGTTCCTCACACACCTCTCTGTCATTCTCTGTATACCTGTCCTCGCCTGTTCTAAGTTTCAATACCTGTTCTTTCACTGTTGTTTTCCTTCTGATGTGACTGTGGAGTAGCTTTGGTTCGGTCTTGGCTTTGTTTGCTATATCATTTTCAAAATTTTTCTCTGCTTCTCTTCTCACCCTGACGTACTCATTCCTGGTTCTCTGGTATCTCTCCCTGCTTTCTGGTGTTCTGTTATTCCGGAAGTTCCTCCACGCCTTCTTGTTCAGTTTCTTCGCTTCCATACATGCCCTATTATACCATGGATTCTTTTGTTGCTTCTCGGATTTTTCCCTTTGGGCCGGGATGAACCTGTTTACTGCCTCCTGACACTTTTGGGTAACATAGTCCATCATACCCTGTACAGACTTGTCTCTGAGGTCTGTGTCCCAAGGTATTTCACTTAGGAAACTTCTCATCTGTTCATAATTCCCCTTTCGGTATGCCAGCCTTTTGATTCCTAGTTCTTTTTGGGGGGAGATAAGTCCTAGCTCTACCAGGTACTCAAAGTTCAATACACTGTGGTCACTCATTCCCAAGGGCGCTTCCATCTTAACTTCCCTTATATCCCATTCATTTAGGGTAAATATCAAATCAAGCATTGCTGGTTCATCTTCTCCTCTCATTCTTGTTGGCTCTTTGGTATGCTGGCTTAGAAAGTTTCTTGTTGCCACGTCCAGCAGCTTAGCTCTCCATGTTTCTGGTCCTCCATGCGGGTCTCTGTTCTTCCAATCTATCTTCCCATGGTTGAAGTCTCCCATAATTAGTAGTCCAGATCCATTCCTGCTAGCAACAGAAGCTGCTCTTTCTATTATGTTAATGGTGGCCATGTTGTTTCTATCATATTCCTGTCTAGGTCTTCTGTCATTTGGTGGTGGATTATATATGACTGCGACTATAATTTTTTTCCCTCCATTTGTTACAGTACCTGCTATGTAGTCACTGAAACCTTCACAGCCCTGAATATCCATCTCCTCAAAATCCCAGCCTTTTCTTACCAGCAGAGCTACACCACCCCCACCTCTTCCTTCCCTCTCTTTCCGCATAACATAATAGTCCTGTGGAAACACTGCATTTGTTATTGTTTTCGTGATCTTTGTTTCTGTGAGGGCTATTATGTCTGGGTTTTCCTCTAGTACCAGTTCTCCAAGCTCATTTGCTTTATTTGTAATTCCATCTATGTTAGTGTACATCGCTTTGAGGCTCACTTTCTTCTGTCCCTTCTCAAATCGCCTCCTTGGTATGTGTTCTGCTGGTGGGGGAGGCTGTTCCATGGGTGTGAGGACCTGTGAGGTGGGTAACAGGATCTCAGAGGATACTGGAATGAGGGGCGGGGGATCCAGTGAAGGGGGAGGGACAGGGAGGGTATGGGGTGAAAGGGGAGGGAGGACGGGAAGGAAAGGGGGGGAGGGAGGACTCGGGAGGAGGGGAGGGGTAGAAGGGTGGGGATTGGGTGTGGGGGGAGGGAGATTTGGCTGAACTTTTGAGTGGGGGCAGGGAGGGTTTGGGGTAGGGGGGTTTTCTATGCAGAGGAGAAAATGAGAGGTGAGGAGGGATGAGGGAGGCATGTGTGTGTGCTGGGACGGTGGGGACGGTGAGGCATGTGTGTGTGTGTGTGTGTTGGGAGGGTGGGGATGGTGAGGCATGTGTGTGTGTGTGTGTGTGCTGGGAGGGTGGGGATGGTGAGGCATGTGTGTGTGTGCTGGGAGGGTGGGGATGGTGAGGCATGTGTGTGCTGGGAGGGTGGGGATGGTGAGGCATGTGTGTGTGTGTGTGCTGGGAGGGTGGGGATGGTGAGGCATGTGTGTGTGTGTTGGGAGGGTGGGGATGGTGAGGCATGTGTGTGTGTTGGGAGGGTGGGGATGGTGAGGCATGTGTGTGTTGGGAGGGTGAGGATGGTGAGGCATGTGTGTGCTGGGAGGGTGGGGATGGAGAGGCATGTTTGTGTGTTGGGAGGGTGGGGATGGTGAGTCATGTGTGTGTGTGTTGGGAGGGTGGGGATGGTGAAGCATGTGTGTGCTGGGAGGGTGGGGATGGTGAGGCATGTGTGTGTGCTGGGAGGGTGGAGATGGTGAGGCATGTGTGTGTGTGTAGGGAGGGTGGGGATGGTGAGGCATGTGTGTGCTGGGAGGGTGGGGATGGTGACGCATGTGTGTGTGTTGGGAGGGTGGGGATGGTGAGGCATGTGTGTGTGTTGGGAGGGTGGGGATGGTGAGGCATGTGTGTGTTGGGAGGGTGGGGATGGTGAGGCATGTGTGTGTGTGTGTGTTGGGAGGGTGGGGATGGTGAAGCATGTGTGTGCTGGGAGGGTGGGGATGGTGAGGCATGTGTGTGTGCTGGGAGGGTGGAGATGGTGAGGCATGTGTGTGTGTGTAGGGAGGGTGGGGATGGTGAGGCATGTGTGTGCTGGGAGGGTGGGGATGGTGACGCATGTGTGTGTGTTGGGAGGGTGGGGATGGTGAGGCATGTGTGTGTGTTGGGAGGGTGGGGATGGTGAGGCATGTGTGTGTTGGGAGGGTGGGGATGGTGAGGCATGTGTGTGTGTGTGTGTTGGGAGGGTGGGGATGGTGAGGCATGTGTGTGTGCTGGGAGGGTGGGGATGGTGAGGCATGTGTGTGTGTTGGGAGGGTGGGGGATGGTGAGGCATGTGTGTGTGTTGGGAGGGTGGGATGGTGAGGCATGTGTGTGTTGGGAGGGTGGGGATGGTGAGGCATGTGTGTGTGTTGGGAGGGTGGGGATGGTGAGGCATGTGTGTGTGTTGGGAGGGTGGGGATGGTGAGGCATGTGTGTGTTGGGAGGGTGGGGATGGTGAGGCATGTGTGTGTTGGGAGGGTGGGGATGGTGAGGCATGTGTGTGTGTTGGGAGGGTGGGGATGGTGAGGCATGTGTGTGTGCTGGGACGGTGGGGACGGTGAGGCATGTGTGTGTGTGTGTGTGTTGGGAGGGTGGGGATGGTGAGGCATGTGTGTGTGTTGGGAGGGTGGGGATGGTGAGGCATGTGTGTGTGTTGGGAGGGTGGGGATGGTGAGGCATGTGTGTGTGTTGGGAGGGTGGGGATGGTGAGGCATGTGTGTGTTGGGAGGGTGGGGATGGTGAGGCATGTGTGTGTGTGTGTGTTGGGAGGGTGGGGATGGTGAGGCATGTGTGTGTGCTGGGAGGGTGGGGATGGTGAGGCATGTGTGTGTGTTGGGAGGGTGGGGATGGTGAGGCATGTGTGTGTGCTGGGAGGGTGGGGATGGTGAGGCATGTGTGTGTGATGGGAGGGTGGGGATGGTGAGGCATGTGTGTGTTGGGAGGGTGGGGATGGTGAGGCATGTGTGTGTGTTGGGAGGGTGGGGATGGTGAGGCATGTGTGTGTGTTGGGAGGGTGGGGATGGTGAGGCATGTGTGTGTTGGGAGGGTGGGGATGGTGATGCATGTGTGTGTTGGGAGGGTGGGGATGGTGAGGCATGTGTGTGTGCTGGGAGGGTGGGGACGGTGAGGCATGTGTGTGTGTGTGTGTGTGTGTGTGTGTTGGGAGGGTGGGGATGGTGAGGATGTGTGTGTGTTGGGAGTTGGGGATGGTGAAGCATATGTGTGTGTGTGTGTTGAGAGGGTGGGGATGGTGAGGCATGTGTGTGTGTGTTGGGAGGGTGGGGATGGTGAGGCATGTGCGTGTGTTGGGAGGGTGGGGATGGTGAGGCATGTGTGAGTGTTGGAGGGTGGGGATGGTGAGGCATGTGTGTGTGTTGGGAGGGTGGGATGGTGAGGCATGGTGTGCGTTGGAGGGTGGGGATGGTGAGGCATGTGTGTGTGTGTGTGTTGGGAGGGTGGGGATGGTGAGGCATGTGTGTGTTGGGAGGGTGGGGATGGTGAGGCATGTGTGTGTGTTGGGAGGGTGGGGATGGTGAGGCATGTGTGTGTGTGTTGGGAGGGTGGGGATGGTGAGGCATGTGTGTGTGTTGGGAGGGTGGGGATGGTGAGGCATGTGTGTGTGCTGGGAGGGTGGGGATGGTGAGGCATGTGTGTGTGTGTGTTGGGAGGGTGGGGATGGTGAGGCATGTGTGTGTGCTGGGAGGGGGGGAATGGTGAGGCATGTGTGTGTTGGGAGGGTGGGGATGGTGAGGCATGTGTGTGTGGTGTGTGTGTGTGTGTGTTGGGAGGGTGGGGATGGTGAGGCATGTGTGTGTTGGGAGGGTGGGGATGGTGAGGCATGTGTGTGTGTTGGGAGGGTGGGATGGTGAGGCATGTGTGTGTGGGGAGGGTGGGGATGGTGAGGCATGTGTGTGTGCTGGGAGGGTGGGGATGGTGAGGCATGTGTGTGTGTGGGAGGGTGGGGATGGTGAGGCATGTGTGTGTTGGGAGGTGGGGATGGTGAGGATGTGTGTGTGTGTGTTGGGAGGGTGGGGATGGTGAGGCATGTGTGTGTGTTGGGAGGGTGGGGATGGTGAGGCATGTGTGTGTGTTGGGAGGGTGGGGATGGTGAGGCATGTGTGTGTTGGGAGGGTGGGATGGTGAGGCATGTGTGTGTGTTGGAGGTGGGGATGGTGAGGCATGTGTGTGTGTTGGGAGGGTGGGATGGTGAGGCATGTGTGTGTTGGGAGGGTGGGGATGGTGAGGCATATGTGTGTTGGGAGGGTGGGGATGGTGAGGCTGTGTGTGTGTGTGTGGATGGGAGGGTGGGGATGGTGAGGCATGTGTGTGTGTTGGAGGGTGGGGATGGTGAGGCATGTGTGTGTTGGGAGGGTGGGGATGGTGAGGCATGTGTGTGTTGGGAGGGTGGGGATGGTGAGGCATGTGTGTGTGGGAGGGTGGGGATGGTGAGGCATGTGTGTGTGGGAGGGTGGGGATGGTGAGGCATGTGTGTGTTGGGAGGGTGGGATGGTGAGGCATGTGTGTGTTGGGAGGGTGGGGATGGTGAGGCATGTGTGTGTTTGGGAGGGTGGGGATGGTGAGGCATGTGTGTGTGTGGGAGGGGGGATGGTGAGGATGTGTGTGTTGGGAGGGTGAGGATGGTGAGGCATGT